>NW_017305581.1:172296-183097 GCF_001594115.1 Trachymyrmex septentrionalis | reverse complement strand
TGTACGATACGAATGGAAGATTTTCATTCAGAGAAGAGAATCTTGTTTTTATTTCGATTTTTTAATGCTATTAATGTTATCTTTCGAAAAAATATATAAATATATATAAATACGAATATTTTTCTCATCTGTTCCTAACGTATGTATACATCGAATTTGAGAACACAGAAACAAAAACTATTATAAGTGAGAAACAATCAATAAAATAAATTTAATTTAGGCTCTAGGGAAAAAATCGAAGAATGTAAAATATCGATGAGAGCTAACGCAAGCTGGTCATGTGTAACAATATTTTTATTTGATACTATAATGAATGTTTCAACTATCAATTAGTATACACATCACTGATAGAATTAACGATTCACAATGATTAATAACGCATAAAATTAAATGATAGAGATATCTTCATACAAATTTAAGAAAGTTATGTTTAGTCCATGACAATTAGGATTCACGTGGATTATACATAATTTCCTATAAAAATTAATCGTGTAAAAACATTTCGTTCAACATGATTTATTCAACCGAGTACGTTCATCAAATTTTCAGATTGAATGAAATAGATGAGATAATTTTTAGATGGTAATAATTTGTACATTAAAGATTTTGAGAGAAAGAAAAGGCGGGAGGGGGTAAGGGAAAGGGAAGAAGAAGAGGGTGAGGAGGAGTGAAGGAGGGAGAGGAGAGAGAGAGAGAGAGAGAGAGAGAGAGAGAGAAAGAGAGAGTGATAAATAACGGTGATTACGAGGTGACACGGTTTTGCACTTAAAGTTGCACAATTTCGGAAAGACATTTTGTGTACGAAGTACGATTGTGCATCGAAAAACAACTCATTATTTTTATCCGGAGAACAGAAACTGCACACTAACGCGACGCTGTTAAACGATTTTAGTTCATCGCATTACATTTCCTCGAAGTATCACTTTCGCGAACATCGTTATACTTAAGATAATTCCAACTCTGTGTGCTAATTACAATTGTTTGAAAAAAGTTGTCGCGGGAAGAAATGAAGAATACTACTTAATCTCTTATTAAGCAGGAAAGTGTGTCAAATTTCCATAATCACGAGATTTTTTTTTAACGGTTATCTATCAAGATGAGAAATCAAAATATATATGTAATATAAAAAACATTTAAAAAATTAAGTAGAAATCAAACGAATCCAAATAGATGCGTTTAGTTTCCATTTATTAATTAGTAATGCGATTAATGTTAAAGAAAACATATTTTCTTATCGTTTGCGATTTTCTTTCGAGTAAAAAAAATATAATTGAAGTAAATATATATCCTAGAGAATTATTGCTGTTGGAAGAAATTATATTTTAAACAAAATAACGAGTCAAAAAAGTTGTGTTTGAATTTGCACTTTGTCTTATCTAACGGATGGATCTTGACATTTTTACACAATTAAGTATTAATAAAACAATATATATTTCGACAAGACTGGCGTATAATTATTACCATATTGAATTTTAGCACAATCATAATAGTATTTTTTTGTCTTGGGATGTTCTCTTAGGACACTACTTCATTATTGTGCTAAAATCCTGCTCCCGATTTATTTCTGTTTCGAAATTTTTAATGTTATACTCGCTCTGCATCATCTCTTTAAGACGGTGTAATAACATCCCATTTCATACATAAAACTTGCACTACACCGTAGTCACGGAAACACGTTATACCGAATGAGTTTGCCATCAGCCATGGAATATATCATACACTACATTGTCTGAGCATTGCACTAAGCGATAGTGCAGTTAAAGGAAAACGCTATTAAGATGGTTCTTTGGTAAATCGAGGTACCATAGAATCGAGTTATCATAGAAATATCTAATCTTTTTACATAATGGAGTACCAAAATGACGTGAAAAATTCTACGGTAGGGTTAACGATGAAATAAAAAAAATGTTAAAAATTTAACTTTTCACGTATAACTTAAATAAAGAGAGGTTATGCTCTGCTCTTCACCGATTTTGATCAAACTTGTAGTGATGTTAAAGGAGCCTATCAGGTGAACACCTACAGTAAAGCCGTTCCCATTAATAGGTCTTAGAAGCCGAATAATGAGCATTTAAAAATATACCAAACATTTTTGGAAACTGTCTAATATCTCGGAAAGTATTTTTGAGAAAAATGTCTTAAACAAAAGTGATAGGATTTAATAAAATGTATTTACTGGTTTTATTGATTTGACCTTGAATGGCATCGTCAAGGTTAAGTCGAGGTTGACGATGTCATTCAAAGTCAAATCAATAAAACCAATAAATTCATCTTATTAAACTCTATCGCTTTTGTTTAAGATATTTATTTAAAAAAATGCATACTTACCGTATTGTTTCCAAATTTTTAGTATACTTTTAAATGCTCATTACTCGGTTTTTAAAGCCCATTAGCGAGAACGGCTTTATAAGTGTTCACTTGTAGGCTCCTCTAACATCGCTGCAAGTTTAATCAAAATCGGTGAAGAGCGTAGCCTTTCCTTGTTAGTGATAAGTTCGCAGACACTTCTTTGATTAACTGAACATAAAACTTACCATAAACTTTTCTTAAAAACGAGATTATAATAGTTAAAAAAAATACGATTTTACTGGTCACAAAAAAGTAATAGGTCAATGGTCATTCTGGAAAGATATTTATGTGCATAAACTTGCATTTTAACCCTTATGTGGCCAACCAAAAAATCTTGTACCGGGGCCAACCGAGGTACCCGGGTACCTCTATACAAATTTATGGCTGAAAACGTGCTGTAGCCTTAGTTATCTTTATCTATTTGATGGATATTGATTTATTTACAGTTGACGAATATATTCTAAGCTAAATATAATAGTATTATTGTATATAGTGACCTTTTGTTATCCTTAGTCAGATATAAAACGCTGGCAGCTATGCCGTTACCCTCTTTATTTCGAAGGCCAGGTGCATTGAACTAAAAAGGTAGGGAAGTAGAAGGATCTCTACATTCTTCTATACCTGAGTAATGTTCTAGAATATTTTTGAAACGAATGTATACCCAGTGTTCACAGATTTAGAACGAAACGTACGGAGGTGGGGGAAGCTCCAGCACGTTATGGAATAGCCCAAGCGCCCCCCACCTCCGTACATTTCGTTCTAAATCCGTGAACACTGTGTATACCTTTAGCAGGCACTTTAGTTTAGTTTCTGTCGTTGAATTGAGGAAGTAAGACGTGTAAGCAGTGTGGCATCGTTAGTCGGTACGAACGTAGCTCCGATATTTTCGTTCGTTTTTGATATTTTCAAGTTGGTTGGTTGGTGGTTTCATATATTGTGAATGATTTTACGTGTTTTGTGAAATTTGTGTATAATTATAAACAAATATATAAAAAAAAAACAGTTAATATTGAAATTCTTGCATTTTATATGCAAAACGATGGATCATCTAACACGAGCCGAATATGCGAGGTAAGATACATAAAATAAGTATATTATTTATATTGGATGCTTCATGTGATGATTAATGTGTAATATTTTTATAATAATTACTTATTTATTATTTAGATTGAATGCTGCTCAAAGAGACGCATATTTGGCAGCGTTACTAGGCGATGCCGAAGACGAGAGTCTCGCTTCTTCCGACGACAGTGAAGACGAGAATTGGTTTTCGGCGGGTGAAGATTTGCTACAACTCGCAGATGAACTGGCTATGTCGATCATTGAAGATCGTTCTGCAAATCAGCAGATTATGCGTCATGAATCTTCAAAAATAGCGATCAACAGCTTCTTTGCCAGACCAATTACTGCAGTGCAGGTCCCTGCTGACAACAATCCACGAGACACTACTGGTAGAAAAGTTGTAGTTGGATCATGCTACATTTGCAGTAACCAACCCATACGTAAACAACGAAAGACAAGAAAGTCTTGCAGCCAGTGTCAAAAGCCTGTTTGTGATGAACATACTGCAAAAGTTACTAAATGTTTGGAATGTCATCAATAACTTTTTTCGTTACTATGATATTGTAAAATGTTATTTTTATTATTATTATACTCACTGAATCTAATTAATAAATAACTATAAATGAATATTATTTATTATAATTTATTTATTATTGATAATTTACTGCTTTTTGTATAAAAATCATTTTTATTTTATAATATACTACCCGAATCCATTATTTATGTATAGAGGTACCCGGGTACCTGGTTGGCCTGGGGAGGTACTTTTTTTGAAACTCGAAATTTTTTGTGAAAATAAATAAAAAAAAAACTTTCTAATGCATAATTTTATAGGAAATCGGTCAAATAATGGGGATCCGAGACGATTTTAGCCAATATTTTTAAGAAAAAAAGTTATTCAACAAAATGTGCGACCATAGGTACCCGGGTACCTGGTTGGCCACATAAGTGTTAATCTCGAAAAGTAAACATAATCTCATTTTATTTTCGCTCGATGAAGATGCAGCTCTTGATTTATTATTTACAAGGTGTTTCAGAAATAGTTAGCCAAACTTTAAGAGCATATTCCATTCATTGTAAGGATGAAAAAAAACATATAAATATGAGTTCGAAAACGCTTCCTTTCTAAAAATTTTTTTATTTTATACTTCTACCTATATTTTATTTTATACTTATATTTATATTTTATTTTATACTTATATCTATATTTTATTTTATACTTGTATCTATTTTTTGTTTTATACTTATATCTATATTTTTATTACAGAAATTGCTGGAAATGATTTCCTTCCGCATCGAGGTCACATGGATTGTCGACTTTAAAAAATTCTCGGAGTATTTCGTATTTTTTATTCGCAGCAATTATACGATTTCGGAGTACTATGTACTTTCACAGTACAACAAGAGTATCATATATGAGAGTCTTAAGATGTCCCGATAAATAAAAATCCAAAAGATTCAAATTGAGAGAACGTGCAGGCCAAACAATGGGTTCTTTACCAATCCCCATCTTTATTGATGTAATTATTATTCAGGAACTCTCGAGCAGTGCGGTTGAAATATGCTGGAGCTTCATCATGCATAAACTACATTTAATTGCGTATCTGTAATGGAATTGCGTCTTCTAATATTGGAGGAAGTTGCGTTTCTAAAAATTGTCTGTAGTTGTTACCATTAAGTGTAAGTGAGAGTAAAATCGATTCAAAATGGAAATCTATAATAATACCAGCCCATACGATTGCACGAAAACTTATGCTGATGCTGAGATTTAATAATACCATGCGGATTTTCGTATGACCATAGATAATTATTATGATAATTTGTTATAGCATCCTGCGAAAAATTTGCTTCGTCTGTGAAAAGTATCGACACTTTAAAATTTGGAAAAGTACATTGTTGCAAATACCACTGAGCAAAAATTACTCGTGATGGATAATCCGCTGATAAAAGAGCTTGTTTAATATCTCTCGTTGTATATGATAAGAATGCAAAAGAGCTTTGTTTAATATCTTCCGTATATCATAGTTGAGAAAGAAACGTTTTGCATTTCAAATGCAATCTGTTTCGTACTAAGTTTTGGATTTTCTGTGACTCGTCTAATCACTTGCTCTTCGATTGTAGTTGTTCGAATGATTCTGCTTCGTCCTCGATTAACTGTATTGAGTATGAAAGATTCTGTTTCTCTAAGTCGTCCTAAGTATGGACCGAACTGAAGGTATTTTTAGCAGGGCATTGTTTTTGAGGGAAGATTTGTTGATAGAGACGTTGAGCTTCTCTGCAGTTTCCATTACATTGCTCGCCCATACATATAGTGGATATCTGTCAATTCAATGTAAAAATAAGCTGCCATGTTGATGAATACTGTCTTCACTTAAATGCTTAAATAAAGACTGATTCCAATTCCATACAGACCTATCTAATAACTCTTTGTTTACTTTAGAAGGTGAATAGAAGACAATTCATGGAACGTCGAAGCGAGGCATACTATCCGACGTACATTTTAATTAGAAATGTTTATAACTTGAAAAGGAAGCATTTGCGAACCCATGTTTATATGACTTTTCTTCATTCTTACAACAAATGGAATATGCTCTTAGAGTTTGGCCAACTATTTCTAAAACACCTTGTATATCGTATATTACCATACTATTTCATTAAGATATACACGTAGTTTTAATATTTTATCCAAATTATGTAGATATTTGTAATTTTTAGTGGACCCTGGTGAAGCACCCCAAATTTTTGGCATTTTACTAAGAACCACTTTAAAAGCTTGCTTTTTGTTATTTACCGTATTTTGCATAGGTGTAGGTTATTATTTATTGGAAATCTCTTATTGCATTGTTAACTTTTCATTTTATTCGATAAATTATTGCCTTTAACATGATGAAATGTGAAGTTTGCAAACAATGAGAATCTGATAAGATATTAAAAAAATTTACTGTATGTGCCGATCACAACAAATGCGTAATTGTTATTAGTCATACAGTAAAGTGCGACTTATAAAATACTATGACTTGACAAACATTTTATTTCAAAATGTTTGAATGTTACAATTCGAAACTGTGCGACGGCAGGCTATAAAATTTCTGTTAAAATTCAATATAGAAAGATTTTTTTTTCTGTAATTTTCACAAACTATTTTGTATGCGAATTATTAATGGAAATTACATTAATCTCATCGGCGCACTCATTCAAAGCGCAGTTTCACTTGCGCTTTCTTCATGCACGCATTTTATTGAAATTTCACTCCACCTCGACTTCCGCCGAGTTGTATCATGTACGTCGTCCACTTCAATATGCAAATGAGGACGGCAGTAATATAGAAGTAGCAGTAACCCATCTGCGCAACCGAGTGTATCTTACTGTGATTGAACGCAGAGTTCGTCAGATTCTGTGGCAGAGAATTTTACACGATTTTAACGATTGCTCAAAAACGAGAGAACAACGTACATTACTTTGTATTTGAAATGAGATTCGATCTTGACGGGAACGAGGTACGGTGCATTAAGTAATATTTAAATGACTTCAAAAATCCACTATTACATGCTTGCGACATAGAAGCATTACTATTACCAATTACTAATCTTATTATTCTTAAGAGGTTTCATCGGGGGGACATGTTTCGGCATAGCGGCTGAACAGGAAAAATTTATTAGGAAAATACGATGGCTACCATCGACAAACCACAAGAATCTTATTACAGATCGTTAAAATTGACCTAGCCGATAGGCATTACGCGTGGTTAAATACACCGATTTCTGGTAAACATTATGGTAAAACTTTTCTAATTATAAGAACACGTTAATTATAGAACACGTTTATTAATTAATTTTCAATTGACATACGCGCAAAACATAGATTAAAAAGTCGAATTTTTATTAAGAGCAGTTAAATATATAATATTCAAATATTTAAAATTAGCATCTGCGTTAACATTGCTATTGGTTTTTGTATATTTATTTCACGGAAAGAACGGTTTTGCTATAATATCTAAATCTTTAGCTAAACAGCTACAGATCTAAAATTTTGTTCATTATCAAAATAATTAGGTTAATAAGACACTCAACTTAGTAGAGTAAACGGGTAGCACAAAAAGCGAAAAAGAATTTTAGGAAAGCGAAAGGGGAAGAGATAGAAAGAAAGAGAAGAGAATTTTATAGAAAAAGAAAGGAATATAGAGATCTATGTAACAGGAAAAAGTTGGGATTAAAAGAGAGAGAGGAAAAAGAATTGGAGAAGATAAATACAGAATGTCAGGCATGGAAATATATAAATAAGTATAGAAGTAAGAGAGAAGGAGTAAGTGAAAAAATTAGTATAGAAGAGTGGGTAAAGCACTTTAGGGAAGTACTAGGGGGGAGGGAGGAGAGAATAGGGGATATAGATAGTGTTAAGGAAAATAAAGAGACATGGGGGAATGAAGAAGGATTAGAAGAGGGCGATATAGGGAGAGAGATAAAGAGGTTAAAGAAGAGGAAGGCGGCGGGGATAGATGGAATAAAAAATGAGGCATGGTTACTAGGAGGGCAGAAGATAAGATGTAAGTTGGCAGAGATTATTAATGGGGTTTGGAAAGGAAAAGGCTTCCCAAAGACATGGAGAACGGGAGTGATTGTACCGATATGGAAGAAAGGGAACAAGGATATAGTAGGGAATTATAGAGGGGTGATGCTAACTAGCACAGGGTACAAAGTCTATGCCAACATATTGAATAAGAAAATAGTGAAGGATCTGGATGAGAGAAACGGGTGGAGTAGGACGCAGGCGGGGTTTAGGAGAGGGAGGGGGACGGTAGAAAATATTAAGATAATGAAGCACATAATAGGACAGAGAATAAAAGAAAAAGGTAGAAGACTGTGGGTATTTTTCGTAGATCTGAAGGCGGCGTTTGACAACGTGAATAGGGAGATACTGTGGTCAATGATGCAGAAAAGAGGGATAAGGGAGGATTTGATAGGGAGGGTTAAACAGATTTACGAGGAAACTAATTGTAAGATAAGAGTGGGGAATTATGAGAGTGAAATATTCTGGGTAGGAAAAGGGGTAAGGCAGGGATGCCCACTTAGCCCAACTTTATTCAATGTATACATAGCAGATTTAGAAGATGAAATGAGAAAATACACGAAAGGGGTGAAGATAGGGAGGGATAGGATTTGGTGCTTAGAGTATGCGGATGATGTAGCATTAGTAGCGGAAGAAGAAGCGGATATGAGAAATTTGGTCAGAGCGTTAAGAAAGTACCTAAAAGGGAAACAATTAGAACTGAATATAGGAAAATCGAAGATAATAGGATTTAAGAAAGGAGGAGGAAGGGAGAAAGAAAGATTCTGGTGGTGGGGAGAAGAAAGAATAGAGGAGGTGAAAGAAATAAAATACCTAGGGTATATTATGAGTAGGAATAATGGAGAAGAAAAGCAGGTTAGAGACAGAGTTAGGAAAGCAAAGATGGTCATGGGGTGGGTATGGAGTCTGGGAGAGAGAAGATTTAGTGGGGATATAAAATGGAGAATGAAGCTGTTTGACAGCCTAGTGAAGAGTGTGGTAATGTACGGAGTGGAGATATGGGGATATAGGGAATGGGAAGAAATTGAGGGATTACAGGAAAGGTATATTAGATGGGTTCTGGGGCTAGACAGGTGGACTCCAGGGTATATATGCAGGGAGGAGCTAAAAAGAGGGAAGATGAGAATAGAGGCAAGTATAAGAGCAGGAAAGTTTGAAGAGAAACTAGGGGAGGGAGTAATGAGTGAGGTAGGCAGAGAATGCTGGAGAGAAAGAAAAGAACGAGAGAATGAGGAGAGTGAATGGACTAAAGAAAGCGTAGAGAGACAAAAATATATGTGGAGATGCGGGGTAAGTGAGGAAGCACTGGAGGAGTTAGGAGAGAGAAAGTGGGAATGGATGATGGGAAAAGATAGAGAAGTAGATAGTCAGGAAAGAGGGATACGGATAGAAAAGTCGAAATCATGTAAAAGGTATGAAAGAATAAGGGTGGAAGGGATACCAAGGTATATAAAGAATGCTAAAAAGAATGAGGGAAAGAAAGTGAAATTGATAGCTAGGTGGAGATGCGGAAATGAGGAAGGGTGTAATAGATATTGGATGGGGGAAGCGCATTTCATATGTAGAATATGTAGGAAGGGAAATGAGAGTCTGGAACATATAATGAAAGAGTGTGAGGGTATGGAAAGAATGAAAGGGAGAGTGGAAGAAGTTTTGAATGATGACGGGACAGGATATGCATGGATGAATGAGGTACAGAGAAAGAGAAGAGAAAGAAATGTATCAGAGAATGCTCAGTAACTGTTTAGTAATTAGTTAGTAATTAGTTAGATTTAGATTAGAGAGCGGAAGTTCATGTAATACATTATATGTAAACATTATCAATAAATAATAGACACTCAACTTAGTTACTAGAATGTTAAAACTTTTTGCAGTATTGTTTATCATGGATTATCAGTATTATTTATTTGAATTATTATTATTATTATTTATTGAATTATTTATATTATTATTTTAAGGATTTAACAAAATTGTTTTGAGATCTCTATCTATCTATATACTTGAGCGAAATATTTTTTCCGTTTAGAAAAGAGAAATAAAACTGATTTAATACGAACTTTTTAATTAAATAAAGAGTTATATTTTTTTCTTTCCATGATGAAAAATCGGATATTAGATAATCAAATACCGCTTAGCAGAAGGAGATACAGCATATTATAAAATATCTTTGTAAATGTATATCTTGCGCGCATGTGTGGGACACCATGAGTCACAAAAATTCGAATAGTAAAAAATACATTAAAATATAAGATTTTTGGTTTCAACTTTTTTATATAATTAAGGGATAATATTTATTTTAAGATTTATTCAGCATTTTTCATAAATATTGATTTGTTTTTTAAATAACAATTGAAAACGAAATTTTTAGAAATGACTCATGGTACCCCATGCCCGAGGTACGAGGGTGGTCCCAGAAGTACCCGACCTGACGTACAAATGGCGGTTGTTGTATAAACAAAATCACTGTAGGGGAAAGCACCAACTTTCTAAAGCTTAACTATGAAGTTTGAAGACGCTATGTTCTTCAGTATTTGTTTGGCAGCCATCAATAGTGGACGATCTCTGAATTTGCAAAGATGGAAAAAATTCGTCATCGTTATGTGATACAATACTTTCATTTGAAAGGTCTTAGCCCAACCAATATCAAAGCCGAGCTGGATTCTACACTGGAGGAGTCTGCTCCTTCGTTTACAACAGTAAAATATTGGGTGGTAGAGTTTAAACGAGGCCGTACGAGCTGCGAAGACGAACATCGCAGTGGTCGACCAGTGCGGTGGCCATTCCAGAAATGGTGAAGAAAATCCACAAAATGGTATTGGGTGAC
>NW_017305581.1:168838-171922 GCF_001594115.1 Trachymyrmex septentrionalis | reverse complement strand
CCCAAATTTTTTGTGTTGTCTTTGTTAGGTCGGGTACTTCTGAGACCACCCTCGTACCATGGGTCAAACTCTGGGGCACTATGGGTCACATAGAAGAAGTAGCTTTATTTAATAAATGAAATTCAAAGAAGTGATTTATATTTCATAAATGAAGTTCAAAAATGATTTATTTAATCATTAAAGTTAAACGAATTTCAAACAAATAATCTTAAAGAAATAATATCTCTTAAACAAATAATATTTCTTAACGAAATAATATCTCAAACAAATAATATCTCTTGAACAAATAATCTTAATATATCTTTTTGTGAAATCTTAATGTTTTTTATCTTCTCTTAGAAATCTTCTTATCCTTTTTTTCTTGTCTTTCCTTCTTTTCTATAAGATTTTTTTTTCTGGAAAAGCAATTCAAATTTTGCTGCTACCATGCTATCTACGTTTTCTAGTGCTTGAGCGATGTTTTAGGATAATCTTTGATATCCGCAGGACTTCTAAATTGCTTCCAGACTTGATCTGCTATTTTTTTCTCATTCACTACTAATTCTGAAACTGTCTTTTTTATTTAAAAAGATATTATATAAAATATTGATAAATGATTTAAGATATTTAAGAAATAATACATAGGTACAGATACTTTAATAACACATGATTAGTCATGATATGCTATAACATTCGTTACATGGAGAAGATAATAAACCTGTTACATTGTCCGTTTTCTCTGTAGACACATCTATTGCATGGGGCCGTTCTGAAACTAAACTCGGGAGAAAATCATCATCCCTAAATGCATGTGAGTTTATTAGGAAAAATGCCAGTCTTTTTAAAAGCATTAATGATATTATTTGGTTTACATAGCATATGGCAGGGCTGTGCCGATAAATCCAGCTATTTCATAAATTGATACAGTTTTCCCTGGATGACTCATCATCCATGAATCGATAGCAGTTTTGTAAAACTTTTGGAATAGATTATATAGGCCAACATCAAGAGGCTGCATTCGATGTGTTGAATGCAGAGGTAGTGTCAAAATGTCAACACCATTTGCTTTTGCTAACTCAAAGACATCTAAACTTATGTGACTCTCATGGTTATCATAAATCAAAAGTGATATCCTTTGTACTGTATGAAAATTTTATAAAATGTTGCATTGTTTTAAAAAAAAGTTGAGATTTATCCAGCCTGATGGAGTTGCCAAACCCAAAGAGTTATACGGAGCACCAATCATCATGTGATCGCGGAAATTGACCCGAGGAAATATCAGAATAGGTGGTAAATAATTTCCATCAGCATGGATAATACAACATGTTGTAATGAGAACTCCTTTTGTCGTACTTGTTACTTTACATACAGCTTTAAAACCTTTCTCAGCTATTATTTTTCCACTATTTTGAACTGTTGTAGTTTTAGTTTCATCTAAATTATAAATTCTTGACGGATCTCCAAGTCGCGGCTCTTTTTTTAATAATGTTTGATAGTTATCGAAAAAGGCCTCTACATTATGACGATTAAATGCCGTAGCTCGAGCCAAACTACATCCTTCTGGAGATCGAAGTGACAAATTTGGGTGTCTTTTAAAAAATCCTAACAATCAGTCTTCACCTGCTACTTTTTTCTCAACCCACGACGCAGGACACTTAATTTCATTAGTAGCAGTTTCGTATGCTAGTTTACGGCAGTCTTTTGTTGTCAATCCATAGAACATTTTGCAGTACATTTTTAAATAATCAGCAATTGAATTTTTTTGAACATCAGTAAAAACTTTTTGATGGCTGTAATTTAATGTAAGTTCGAATTCCATACCAGACTTTGTAATTTTAATCTTGCGTCTCAGAGTTTCTCTTTTAACACCGCATCGATCAGCTACTTTTCTAATGCTACCTCCTTTAGCAACCAACTCAATTGCTTTTTTCATATCAGTTTCCTTATATGTACCCTTAGACGACTTTCTTTTATATTTTCTAATCATTTTTATCGTTTTCTGAAAAAATATAAAAAAATTTGTATTGCCCAATTTCATCACGAAAACTTAACCTGATATAACCTATCTAGATAAATTTGAATAGTCTATACATAACCACATATATGTATAAAGAGATTTATTATATTTATTATATTTATTATATTATATTAATTATATTGTTATCATAAAGACACACGTAAAATACGATTACATAATTTTTTATGCATATATAGTTCTGCAGTTACGCAAATTGTTCTAAACTCCTGTTAATATATGACCCATGGTGCCCCAGCAAGAGATGACTCATGGTGCCCTGATATGTCTAATATAAAAGATGGTGAAATATAACATTGAAGTAATCAAATGATTATCTGCACTGCAGAGAAAATGCAGAAAAATGTGTAGAATCACGTATGTAACTCGTAATAACTGTATCATACTTTATAGAAACAACATACCTATAAGAAATTATGAGAGGTAAAATAATCACTTTCCCACCATGAGATTCTTTAACGGCATGTGTACGAAAAGATAACGGAAGTGGATTACTGCCATCTACTCGTAGATACATCGTCTGGATAACTATTGTAAATAACAATCATACGATATCAATTGCACCAATCTAAACATTCTAGATTTTTCTAAGCAGTTAATGTCCCATGATACCCCGTGATTCATGGAGCCCCGGTCTCCCCTATGTATAATGCTTTAATGTATGTCTCTAATAATGCATTTTTCGTTTATAAGTAGAAAATTTAAATCAGCCATTATGATTAACAAGAACATTTTGTAAAAAATTTTTACATTTTTCCGTTTTAATATCTTAACATACCTGAAAATATTGTTTATATATATTTATTTTATATTGTATATTGTATTAGGTGTACAAAAAAGTTCTGAGCTTTAGATTTGATACAACCGAAATAACAATTTAAATTTTATATATCTTCCCGCCCTTTTGGGGTTTTAAAACAGTAACATTTAACCTCCTGAAATGCGATACGGTTTGGCGTTTGATGCACATAACCTCAAAAATCAGTAGTGTTCACGATGGCAATTACAAAAGAGCATATTCGATTTTCCATCCACTTCGCGTTTCATCTGAAGAAAAATGCTGCTGAAGC
>NW_017305581.1:166793-168790 GCF_001594115.1 Trachymyrmex septentrionalis | reverse complement strand
ATATATATTATTATATTAGGGAGAATCTGATGATAAAATGTTTTTAATTGAAACACATTTGAAAGAGAAGCATAATCGTATTGTTGGATACGTGGAAAATATAGCAAACTTTACAAATATAGAGTTTCAACGACATTTCAGATTATCCTTTGAAGTTTCGAGTATTTACTGGAACAAGTTGGTCCGCTATTACAGCCTACTAGAAATGAAAATAAACAAACTGATCGTCTCCGCTGATAGACCCACGAAAGCAATTATTTTCAGTCATTTGAATATTGACTACACTAGATTCGTATAGGTATAGGTATTCGTATAGGTATTCATTTATATTCGCAAAATCGAATAAGAGGATCTATTATGTATCGTTAATGAAAATGTGAAGAATAAACAATCCAATAACCAATTATTACATCCGAGTTTGTCGGATCAATGTAGCAACTGGTTATTAGACTGCTCACTTTTTGCATTTTCACTACGTTAAAGATTCACTACGTAAAAGACTTCAAGGATTTGATTGCATTTCATGAGGCTCTACTATCAAAATCTACAACCCTTATGCACACGTATCTGCTTACATGAACAAACATAGATTAGAATATTAGATCTTAAGTATTATCTGATTTTGCGAGATTCCATCTACAACATAATTTATAATTTACGAAATATTCTTAGCATGTATTTAAATTATTGTTTTATTTGTCAGTAATTATTGAAATTGTTCAAAGGTATAAATTATTGGGTGAAGGATAAATACTTATTTTTTAAGGAATTTGCTTATCAAGCAATCTTATAATTAAATTATAAGATTATTATCTTATAATTAAAAGTTATTACAAATCAAATTGAAATATTAAAATGCATGAGTTGTAGGCTCGGTTATTCCACCTAAATTTTACCTCTTAGGTAAGTAGCAAGATTACCCAATCACATGCGCGGATTGCCAGATTTACCTAAAATTTAAGGTGAAACATATATAAATCGGAAATGCTTCTATGCTATTACATTGCAAGGAATATGTGATGTATTAATGATATTTATTAATTGCTTTGCAGAGTACACAAGTTTTGTGATTGATATGAGAATTTTTAGAAACTCAGACATATGTACTAATATAATGTCGAATATAAATCGCTACTTTTTCGGAAATCAATTTTTATTGGATGATAAAGTTTATAAACAAAATAAATGGCGAAAAAGAGTCGTCGCATAATATTATATATATAATAACAAAACTCAATCAGCGGGCGAAGTAAGAGTCAACCACATTTTTTAATTTTTACATAAAATTATATATTGTATTAAACGCGATGAAACATCACGCCAAAAAATAATAAATAATAAAACTATAAACTAATACATTACAAGTAACAAGTTTCGGCTACCAGTTTGAGCCCTCTTCAGACATTAGTACAATAAAAAATAACAGAATAAATTCAATTGTCGCAAGTATTCGCATAATCCGAGTAATCACAGTTCGGGTGAGTCTCGATCTCGAAACATTATTTCCGTATGGTTGTACAGTCAAAAGTATTAAAATTGTCATTGTTGAAGTTCAGAAATCATGTGTAAGAAGTTTGAATTAAGCTGTCCAAAAAGAACCAAAAAACTTTCGAAACATGTACAGAGAGAAGGAACGCAGATATGTAAAACAGACATAATGTATCGATTATCATGTACGTTCAGTAGTGAGGATCAACACAGACTGAGCTGTCTGAAGCTTATGTCTGTTTTACATATCTGCGTTCCTTCTCTCTGTACATGTTTCGAAAGTTTTTTGGTTCTTTTTGGACAGCTTAATTCAAACTTCTTACACATGATTTCTGAACTTCAACAATGACAATTTTAATACTTTTGACTGTACAACCATACGGAAATAATGTTTCGAGATCGAGACTCACCCGAACTGTGATTACTCGGATTATGCGAATACTTGCGACAATTGAATTTATTCTGTTATTTTTTATTGTACTAATGTCTGAAGAGGGCTCAAACTGGTA
>NW_017305581.1:162650-165285 GCF_001594115.1 Trachymyrmex septentrionalis | reverse complement strand
CCGAACATCGTAATCATATTAGACATAAAGCTTCTGCCCGCTCTGTCATCACCGATCATAGGTTGAGTCACAATTACGATTTTCAATGGGACAATGTTCTGATATTAGACGAGGAGCCTTCGTATAGAAAGCGTGTGATTTCGGAGATGCTACATATTAAAAAACAGAAGAACAGTCTTTATTTACAGACTGACACGGAGGGTCTTAATAAGGCATATCTGCCGATTATAAACAAAGTCTGACTTTTGATCCTGTCGACCCGTCTCCTATCTCAGTGCGTCGCGTGTCGTTTTAGCGAGCGATCGGTGTCACTTGCGATGTTGACATGTCTGACTTCGACGATTACATCCCTATCATTGTCATGGGTTTTCACACCTGTCATGCATTGCGGCGGTTCTCATTTCCTGTTCGGATGCGTTGGTGAGTGAGCACTTTGCTTCTTATCTGCGGCGTGTTTAGTTTTTAAGTTTTTAAGTTTTTTAGTTTACTTGTTTCTTATGAGTTCCCTTCCTTTTCCGTTTTTCAGTCAGCACTTGACTATGTTTCTTAACATCGGTTTGATTGCCCCATCGCATATACAATATTAAGCTACGTCGAGATCCATCACATTTGCTGATTTTCGCGCGTTAAAAATGTTGCGTCACTGAATGTTAGCGATTTATTATTATTTTTTTGTTGTATTCTTTTATGTCTTTTATATTATATTCTTTTTACATCTGAGGAGGGCTCAATCCAGCAGCCGAAACTTGTTTGTTTTACATTTTAATATACGCCGTTTTACTTTTTATTTTATGTATCTATGACTATTATCTTTAATTATATATATTATGCGACGACTCTTTTTCGCCATTTATTTTGTTTATTTTGTTTATACATAAAGAGTCTTTACACCGCTGTTATTTAATGATAAAGTTTATTACAATGGCTAATCCTACTTTATATTGATAGAAGAAATTTAAATGCCATTAACTGGCGATTTAACCCTTTGAAGCACATATTTTCTTTACGTAGAATTTAATTAAAATTTGTTATTCGGGGGTTTTCAGATCGCGGGACAAAAAATTAAAAAATTAGTTCTGGGGCTGTAAAATGAGATCAAGTAGATGTTTTGGATTGCTTATTACGAATCTAAAGTCAAAATTTTTTAATTTTTTGTTCGCCATCTTAGATCCGTCATTTTGAATTTCGATAATCTGAAGTCAGATTCGTAATCAGTGACTCCGAAAATCCCCGAAAATCCTTGAATATCCAATTTCGTCTTGATCAGTAACTTTGCTTTTCGAACTGTCATTTTGAATTTTGAAAATCTGAGGTCAGATTCGTAATCAGCGATCCCCAAATCCCCTGAATATCCAGTTTCGTTCTAATCAAGTAACTTTTTGTTTTTCGGTCCGCCATCTTGAATTTTGAAAATTTGAGGTCAGATTCGTAATCAACAAGCCCGAAAACCTCCAAGTATCTAGTTTTGTCCTAATCAAATAACTTTTTGCTTTTTCTGAAAAATACACTATTTTTTACACTTTATTAATATAAACAATAAAACAAAAAATTAACGGAAAACATACATTTCTCTCTAATTTACGAACAACTTATTGAAGTAAAACTGCAAAAATTTGCAACAAAATTAAATTTTAATTACTTCAGAAATCCAAAAAATGAATTACAAAGAGGTGGGAATCTGGAGTCCCACCATGCTTCAAAGAGTTAATGAAGTTTTATCAAAAAGTAAATAAGTTATTAAAAGACTACTTGCCGTTTTAAAGGAACAAGAAGGCTTAAATATTATATTTAAATATGTATTGCACAGATTTAATAGCGACAATTTGCATATATAATACAATATGTGCATACATCATGAAGATACAAATTCATATTGAAAAATATATAAATGAAGGAATAGAAAGTTTATGATAATATAGATGAAAATATTAAAGACCCAGTTCAAAATTGTTATAATGAAATCAGTGATAGTCAGAAAAGAGATGCTCTTGCTGAATATCTTATCACAAAATGTAAGTGTATGTCAATTTTTTAAATTATATTATTTTGTATTCTATCAGTATATAAGTGAATTTTATATCAGTTTGTAATATTTGCTGTTAGCAGTTTGATGTACATAATTGAAAATAATATGTTAATTGAATAAGAATAATAAATCATATGCTTTCATGTTGAATCTGTATTTTATTTATCAGAATATTTGAACATATTTTTATAATAATTAAAAGTAATAATTACAATCTCACGAGGTGTTAAATTTTGATTTTAATGAAACATTGTGTACTTATAGCTTACATAAAGAGATGAATTTAAAAAATATCAGTTACGGCCAGAAAATGGTTTAAAGGGGTAAAATCTCTTATGTGTTAAGCGAAATTCAATTTTTTCCGTTAAATCTCGAAAATTATTTGAGATATCAAAAAATGTTTTATATAAAAAATTTAGGAAATTTGAAACGATTATTAATATTTTATATTGATTGTTGAAAGTCCGACAACCATATCGCAATTATCATTTCTGAAATTAATTCATTAAAATAAATATATTATATATAATATAATATTAGGTTGTTCGGAAAGTAATTTCGTTTTTTCCCAACAGAGGACTTATTGTATTTTTTCACAGCCAACTTCAC
>NW_017305581.1:148467-162524 GCF_001594115.1 Trachymyrmex septentrionalis | reverse complement strand
TGTATGGAGAAGATGTATTGACAGAACGCCAGTGCCAAAACTGGTTTGCAAAATTTCGATCTGGCAATTTTGATGTTGAAGATGCACCACGTTCTGGAAGGCCAGTTGAAGCTGATGAAGACACAATAAAGGCATTAATTGATGCAAACGGGCGAATAACAACTCGTGAGATTGCTGAGAGATTAAATTTATCGAATTCGATCGTTCATGATCATTTAAAACGCGTCTGATTAAAAATCGTCTTTCATTTTCATAAGAAAAAACGAAATTACTTTTCGAACAACCTAATAGTTTAACATCTTAACATTCAGATCGTAGTGGTGTTTCATATTTAAAGTAAAGTATTGTATCTAACATAAACGATCTTATTTCCAATCTTATTGTTTTATACAAAAGTTTTACAACAAAATTAGCTTTAATAATATTTTTAAAAAGTAACTATTTTTTTGTAAATTTTCAAAAAAAAGTTTTAAATAAATATTCTAAAAATATTATTGACGTACAAGGTCTGTTCAAAAAGTATCGCGAATTTTGAATTTCCGCGGGTTACGTATATTCAATTTTCGATTTTTTTGTGGCGTTATGTTGGTACTCATGTCTTTCACTTATGCCGACAAGTTCGGCCATTTTGAATGTTCAGTTAATTTTTGACAGCTGCTTTGCTTGCACGTGTTTTGGCTCGTCTTCGATTTTTGCCTATTCCAAAAAATGGATCAAAGAATCTGTATCAAATTTTGTGTGAAAAACAAAATTAAGTGCGCGGACGCATTCCGAATGTTGACTGTGGCATATGGTGAAGCTACCTTGGACCGAAGCAACGTTTATCGGTGGTACAAAATGTTCTCAGAGGGCCGAAAAGATGTGAACGACGAAGAGCGTGCCGGACGCCCGAGCATGTCAACAACAGACGAAAACATTGATGAAGTGAAGAAAATAGTATTGGCCAATCGGAACGGTCAATAAGGAATATTACCTGCAAGTTATGCGCAATTTGCGCGAAGCAATCCGCCAGAAACGCCCGGATTTGTGGAAGAACAAAAATTGGCTTTTGTACCATGATAACGCCCCTGCTCACACATCGTTGCTTGTGCGCGAATTTTTGACCAAAAACAACACACTAATGATGCCGCAGCCACCGTATTCCCAAGATCTAGCCCCTTGTGACTTTTTCTTGTTCCCGAAACTGAAGAGGCTCATGAAAGGACGACGCTACGCTACGATTGAGGAGATAAAGACGGCATCGAAGGAGGAGCTGAACAAGATCACAAAAAATAATGTTTTGAAGTGCTTCGAGGATTGGAAAAAACGTTGGCCCAAGTGTATAATATCTGATGGAGATTACTTTGAAGGGGACAAAATAGATATTCATGAATAAATAAATAATTTTTGAAAAAACACAAAATTCGCGATTCTTTTTGAACAAACCTCGTAAATAAATAGAGACAATTTTATTATAAAACTTTTGTATACAATATTTTTTTATATGTTGAATAGTTTTTGAGACGTCTGCCTAGCTAACCGCCTACTTAACCAAATCTTAATGAAAAAATTATGTAATAATGCGCTATTTATGCACTATTCATATCCGCAAACAAAAATTTTTGTGTTTATTCCGTTTAGCTAAAAAGAAAAATTTTGTGTGGAAGGGCTGAGTAGGCAGTCAGTCAGCTCTCTACCCGTTAAAAATTTGATTTAAAAAATTAAATATACAGGCTTTATGAGCTATTTATGCGCTACTATTTCCAAGCACTTTCATTTAGGCACTTCCTTCTTGGAACGAACAGCCATATTCACCCCTAAGTCGTTTAAAATTGCAAAATTAAATACTCTATCAAATTGCAAATTAATACTGTGACTATGCAAAATAATTCTCTGATATATGCGTTACTATTTCCAAGCACTTTGGATTTTTGCGCTGCAACCCTTAAGACATTTCCCTCTTAGAGCAAACATTAATATTTATAATTCATGAAAAATTTTGAAAATACATGCTTATCCAGTCGAAGTCTATTTTTGATTTATGCGCTATGAATTCCAAATGAATATGGCTATTCGCTCCAAAAGGGAAGTTAAGGGTTGCAGCGTAAAAATCCAAAATTCTTGAAAATAGCAGCGCATAAATCAGAGAATTATTTTGCAAAGTCAGAGTATATAATTTTGCAATTTTAAACGACTTAAGGGTGAATATGGCTGTTCGCCCCAAAAGGGAAGGGCCCAAAGAATTGCAGCGCAAAAATCCAAAATGCTTGGAAATAATAGCGCATAAATCAGAGAATTATTTTGCATAGTCAGAGTATTAATTTGCAATTTGAAACGAAATAAATAACAATAAATAAAGGGCAAAGTAAGAGTCAACACATTTCTTTAAAAAAAGTCATCTAATTAAAAGAATAAATTACAATAAATAATAACGATGTAAAGACTCTTAAATATAACATAAATAAACAAACAAATTAAATGGCGAAATAAATAACAAATAAAGAAAAAAAAATTGAAGAAATTATATACATGTAATAAAAAGTAAAAAATAAAAAATAAATAAAAAATTAATAAAAACTCAGTAATGATAAAAATTTATTGTTATTATTCACAGGTGAGTCTTGATGTAGAACTCGACATTATTCACGTACGATTGAACAGTCAAAAGTGTATCATATCTCTTGAAAAAGTTCTAGTTGATAAAAAAAGATTAAAAGACTTCTTACGAAAAAATAAACGCAAATAAATTAACATAATGGAATTCTAATAAGAAATAAGAACTCACCAAAAAACATATGTAAATTATTCAAACAAGTGTGTCCATATAAGTATACAAAATAGCCATTAGAATATATAAAGATAAGTGGAACGCAGACGTGAAAGACGGACATTGTGTATCGATTATTGTGTACGCTGGCTGATACAGACTGAGAGAAAAGACGGACCGTCAGTATCAAAAAGTTAAACTTTATTTACAATAGATATATATGCCTAATGAAGATCTTCCGTGTCAGTTTGTAAATTCAAGCTTCTTAATATTGAGCATCTCGAAAAGCGTTTCCTATAGCAAGGCTCTTTATCTAAAATTTTAATCTTATCCCATTGGAAATCATAGTCATACTGTAGTCTGTGCTCCGTTATGACAGAACGGACAGAAGTGTTATGTCTAATATGATTACGATATTCTGTAATTCTGGTTTTTAATTGTCTGCCTGTCTGTCCAATATACGACGCATCACAATTATTACATCTTATGTAATAATAATAATAATGACTACATTGCTCTTAGATATATAGGGACAATTATCTATTATTACTTTAATATATTTTTCCATTTTATTAAGACTATGAAAAGATACTCTGATGTCGTTTTTATTGAATCGCTTAAATTTTTCTGTGTGAAGAAGAATAAATGGTACCGTAAGCCAAGATGCAGATTCGTTCACAGACATTATCAACCAAATCTTTATATGCCATGTGTCTATTTTTAATTAAATTTTTTATATGTTGATTAACTGTGTCAAAAATAAAAGTCAATGGGTAGTCATTATCAAGTAAAATGTTAATAATAAATGTCAAATTTTTTGTATGAAACATAAAGTCAGAAAGTAAAAAAGCTCTGTTACTAGCAAAAAAATTGTACCTTTTTTTCTGTGCAATAAGATGATTTGAGTTAAAATTTAAAAACCTCCTTGAAAAGGCTTATGGTCCAATCAAAAATAAAACGATTCCTATTGATAGATAGAGTGATGTCTAGAAAATTTACTTTATCTCCCCCTATATTTCTGTAGTGAATTGGAGACGTGGATGAAATGAATTAAATTGTTGTAGTAAAATATTAATTTTAGAGGGAAATGAATTGAATTGTTGTAGTAAAATATTAATTTTAGAGGGAGAAATCGCGGTACAAAAATGTCATCAACATATCTATAATAAAATAAAATATCCAAATTCAACGACATCAAGGACACCGTTTCTAATTTCCTCATTACTAGGTTCGCTATTACAGGTGATAAAGAAAGCCCATGTGCCGAAGCTTTGTTTATAAATTTTATTATCAAATGAAAAAAAGGTAGAATCTGAAACAAACCGTATCGCTCCCAAAAATTCATTCTTAGGCAGAGAGCAATCCTTGGAAATGAAATTTCATTGCTCATTCACACAATTGACCGCTATCTCCATTGGAATATTCATAAAAAGTGATGTAACATAATCTAATGAAATTTATGGAATTTATGTTCACCTGTAATGTGTAATCTTTTTAATTTTTCGATTAATTGAAAGCTATTTTTAATGTAACTATCCGCTTTAGGAATAGTTTTGAATAGTATATTATGCAAATATGTAACCAATAAATATAGCGGACTGCCTATCGATGAGACAATAATTCTGAGAGGACAACCAGGTTTGTGAATCTTCGGCAATCCATAGACTCTTGGAAGTGATCAGTCACTGCAATATAACGCTTTGTAGTTAGAGTCCTTGATATAACCTTTCGTTTTCCATCTAGTGAGCATAGACTTTAAAGCTGTCGTAAGTTTCTTGGTAGGATCTTTCTTAATCGGAACATACGTGTCTGAGTCACCTAATAATGTGGTCATTTTATTCATGTATGCGTCCTTTGTCCATAGCAACCGTGACGTTACCTTTGTCAGCGTGTGTGAAAATAATGTTAGGATGCGCCGATACAAATGTACGTGTGACAGATTCCATTTTTAATAATTGTTTGTCCATAGGTGATGTAAAAATAGGAGAAGAGATAATTTTATTCAAGATTGGTATAGAATGATTCGTAACCTCAATTCTCCTATCAATGGGCATTCTCTGTGTGCTACTCTCAACACCCTTTATACATTCAAAGATTATCTTATTTTTATTATTAAAAGGAAACGCGAAATTCTCTCCCAATTGTAAAAAACATTGTATGTTACAAGGAATGTTCAAGCAAGATAAGTTTAAAAATTATCTATCTCTGACTGTGATTAAGGAAGATGGCCTCTGTGAAGGAAAAACATTGGGATGTATGGAAATAAAGAAACTAGGAATCAAACTATTCTGTGAACCAAAAGAAGGATTAGTAACATTCAAGATAAATTCTTCACCAAAATTGAGTGTTGAAGGAATTGAAGTATTAACGAATGTTGGAATCAACGGTTTACGAAAAGAGTTGTATCTATATTGTATCGGCATAATCCCAATCATAGCTTGTTTTTCTTTCTTGTTGCATACCTAAAGAAATTTAGTCTATATACTCTAGTCTCTTTTTTCCTTTATCAAAAAAGAGATAACAAGATTTCTCCTGTGTATTCAGGAAATCATCGCAAATTTTCGTCGGGAGACAGTAGGAAAGGTCGCTCACTATATCAAAAAGCAACGTCCTATAGTAGTTAACTTCTCTATGCGCGTCACTCAGTTCTATGTATAAAATTTTTTTGATCGTCGATTCTTTAAGATGTGAAAATTTTTCTATTAGATCTATGGAACTTAATTTTCGAGCTGTTAATAATATTTAAATGTTGCGATATAATCTTATTGTTAATACAATGTTTAATAAATTGAATGTGTAAATATAAGGTGTAGTAAAAAGAAATCTATTATTTTTGCATTAAATTGAAGGCTTTATTTAGTTATTAGGTACAACTTTGCTTCCGCCTTTTTTTTTTCCGAAATTCGAGGCTTTATTGTAAAAAACTGGTTATACATTTATGATTCAAAGTATTGTCCAGCGCTGGCCACTACTTTCTCCCATCTTTCGGGTAGCGTACGAATCCCGCGTCGAAAAAACTGGTCATCTTTTGAGGCTATTCACGAATCGATCCAATTTTTTACTTCTTCATAAGACCAGAAGTACTGGTCAGCCAGGCCATTGATTGAAACAAGTGATAGTCAGAGGGAGCAACATCTGGAAAATACGGCGGGTGGGGTAGGATTTCCCATTTCAACGTTTCCAAGTATGTCTTGACCACTTTCGCAACATGGGGTCGAGCATTGTCATGCTGCAAAATCACTTTAACGTGTCTCTCGTTGTATTGCGGCCGTTTGTCTTTCAATGCTCGGCTCAAACGCATCAATTGCGTTCGATACTGATCGCCTGTGATTGTTTCAGTCGGTTTTAACAATTCATAATACACTATGCCGAGCTGGTCCCACCAAATATCGCTATGCCGGTCTTCGACGTCAAACTCACCGTTCTTGAAGCGTTGAAACCACTCACGACACGTTCTTTCACTAATAGCGGCCTCACCATAAGTATTTGAGAGCATTCGATGAGCCTCAGCCGCAGATTTCTTCATATTGAAGCAGAAAATTAAAATCTCCCGCAAATGACGAGAATTTGGCTCGTAAACTGACATTTTCAATCGAGAATAACTTTATGATGCAGACACAAATCGACTAATGTTTCTATGGGGTTATGTTGACAGATGCCCAAGTTTATTGTATGACGTCTATGATCTATGTATTTCGACCACCACTTACCGCTAAAGCCATCTATAGGAAAACGGCGGAAGCAAAGTTGTACACCTAATAGAATGATCCGATTTAAGTCAAATATGCACCGTTTTGTTCGATAACTTGTTGTCATTTTGAAGGTAATTTCATTATGCCTCTCTCATGGAAACCCTCGTCCCTATTGGCAAAAAACTGGGACAGTCGATTTTCACAAGCTTCTCTTGAGGCGAATTTTTCACCAGCAAAATCATTCGCCATAGACAGGAACAGGTGGTAATCACTTGGTGCCAGGTCCGGACTATAAGGTGGATGCATAAGAACCTCCCAACCAAGCTCCCGGAGCTTCTGGCGAGTCACTATCGATGTGTGTGGCCTGGCGTTGTCTTGATGGAACACAATTCCTCTCCTATTGGCCAAAGCTGGCCGCTTCTGGGCGGTTGCTTCTTTCAGACGGTCCAATTGTTGACAGTACAGGTCCGAATTAAGAGTTTGGCCGTAGGGGAGCAGCTCATAGTAGATGATTCCCTGCCAATCCCACCAAACACACAGCAAAACCTTCCTGATCGTCAATCCTGGCTTGGCCACCGTTTGCGCCGGCTCATCGCGATTCGACCACGACCGTTTTCGCTTGACGTTGTCGTAAGTGACCCACTTTTCATCACCAGTAACCATTCGCTTCAGAAATGGGTCGATTTTGTTGCGATTCAGCAGCGATTCGCAGATGGAAATTCGGTCCATGAGGTTTTTTTGCGTTAACTCGTGTGGCACCCATACATCGAGCTTCTTTTTGTATCCAGCCTTATTTAAATGGTTCCAAACGGTTTTTTGTGCAATGTTTAGCTCCTGGGCAATCGAAACAGTGCTTACATGACGGTCGGACTCGACGATTTCCATTATTTTATCGACATTTTCGACAATTGGCCTTCCAGAGCGTGGTGCATCTTTGACATCAAAATTACCGGAACGGAATCGACGAAACCAAAATTGCGCGATATTGACTGTTACAGTATCAGGACCATAAACACTATTCACATTTTCAGCCGCCTGGCTTGCGTTTTCGCCTTTATCGAAGAAAAACTGTAAAATATGGCGTATTTTCTCTTTGTTGGTGTCCATCTTTGACACGCGCTCAAACAATACTGACTCAAGCAATCACAAAACTGTCTGAGAAGTTTTTTTAGTACGAAATCTTATCTTTCTAACGCCATTTGGCGTAACCCGATCGCACTTATACAACGCGAGATACAGATTACTAAAGTCATCTATTGGAAAAATAATAGATTTCTTTTTACTACACCTAATAATTCGTAATGATCTTTCTACGATATTTGATCCATAATTTAAGACATTTGACTGCATGAGACCTGCAGTATTTACATATAAATTTAAAAAATGACAAATGTGTTCTACACATTATTATAGCCTGTGTTCAAAACATTTAACAAATTAAAGGATTTTTCCTATACAAAATAAATAACAATAAATAAAGGGCAAAGTAAGAGTCAACACATTTCTTTAAAAAATCATCTAATTAAAAGAATAAATTACAAATAAAGAAAAATAAAATTGAAATTTATATGTAAAAATAAAATAAAAATTTATATGTATATTTTCAATTTTATTGAAATGCAAACATTAATATTTATAATTCATGAAAAATTGTGAAAATGCATGCTTATCCAGTTGAAGTCTATTTTTGATTTATGCACTATGAATTCCAAATGAATATGGCTATTCGCTTCAAAAGGAAAGTTAAAGGTTGCAGCGCAAAAATCCAAAGTGCTTGGATATAGTAGCGCATAAATCAGAGAATTATTGTGCATAGTAAGAGTATTTAATTTTGCAATTTTAAACGACTTTGAGTTGAATGTGGCTGTTCGCTCTAAGAGGGAAGAGCCTTAAGAGTTGGGTTGGAGCGCAAAAATCCAAAATCCTTGGAAATAATAGTGCATAAATCAGAGAATTATTTTGCATAGTCAGAGTATTTAATTTTGCAATTTTAAACGATTTAAGGATGAATATGGTTGGTCACTCTAAGAGGGAAGTGTCTTAAGGGTTGCAGCGCAAAAATTCAAAATGCTTGGAAATAGCGCATAAATAGCGCATAAAGCCTGTGTATTTAATTTTTTTAATCAAATTTTTAACGGGCTGACTGACTGCCAACTCAGCTCCACCTACAAAAAATTTTTTTTTAGCTAAACGGAATGAACGCAAAAATTTTTGTTTGCGAATACGAATAGCGCATAAATAGCGCATTATTACATAATTGTTTCATTAAGATTTGGTTAAGTGAGAGGGCCAGCTAGGCAGATGTGTTTTTGAGATATAGCGGAGAAAGCTAAATATCGCTTTAGATATGAGGACTAATTTCACCCTTGAAGGGTCATTTTTAGCAACAACTTTCAGAACTTTAGAAAAAAGATTATTTTTTAAAATATTATTGATGATATTGTATAGTAAAAATGTATGCCATTTATCAATGAAATATACGTGATTTATGTAAAATACCATTTATGAAAAAGTATCCCAGTAAAAATATTGTATCGGTCAGACATATACAAATAAATCTTAACAATTTATAAATAAGGCAGATTCATATTATTAAACCTTAGTGAAAAAAACATAGACACTTTTATTTGTTATATTTGTCGCATTTATACTTATCACATAATATAGTGTTTGATTGTGTTACGTCCAAATTCTTAAAACTAGGTCAATGAGATGTTACGTCCAATCTCTTAAAACTAAGTCAATGAGACAAGGAGGGGAGGGTGTGGAAGGACGGCTAGATTCAATCTCACAGGTATACGGAGAGGCGAACACCTGTGAGTCGTACGCACCTTTTTGATCCCGGAATGTGGGTCAACGTCCCGAAAGGACGCTATGACACCTGTTCCGAGGGACAGTGCGAACGTCGGTTCTACTTTTTGAATCAAGGAACTTAAACCCTTTGACCCGGGACTGGACCTCGTGCGATCTCAGGAATTAGAGGGAGATGCGAGGGGCAACAAAAAGGTGGAAGATAGCGATTTTCAATTAGCTTACATTTATTTGAATCGAGCTTACAGAGAGGGTTATAATAAATATCAAAAATAAAAGTATCGTTGTTATACATGTGTTTACAAGATATCTGTACGTGCGTGCGTGCGCGCGCGTGCGCGCATGTGTCTGTGTGTGTGTGTGTGTGTGTGTGTGTGTTAAACGTAAAATTATAAACAGAATTATTGGAAGAAACATAATGTGATTGCTCAATTTTAAAATTTAATTAATGTAAAAAAGTTTAATATACATTGATCCTTATTAAAAAAACTAATACCAAAATGTAGGATTCATATATTCGCACATCGTCCGATATATGATGATATGAGGGCAAGTCAATAAGTTTTTGAAAAAACATAGTAAAACATTTTTTTTGATGGATTCATTTTTATTTCTCAACATAGTCTCCTTTCAGCTCGATACACTTGATCTAACGATTCTACAACTTTTTCAAGCCGTCCGAATAATACGATTTGTCCAACCCTTCAAAATAAACTTCTGTTTCGGCGATGAGCTGCTCTCTGGTGGTGCATCTCTTTTCTCCGAAACCATTTGTTTGGAAGCAGGAAATAGTCGCAGGGGGCTAAATCTGGCGAATATGCTGGATGAGGAAGCAATTCGTAGCAGAATTTGGCCATCGGTGCCGGGCACGTGTGAACCCGTGCATTGTTTTGATGGAAGAGCACTTTTTTCTTTGCCAAATGGGGACGTTTTTTTCTTTAACATGTTGTTGAAACGGTCCAATAAGGCTGCATAGTAATCGCCATTGATCGTTTGCTTCGACGGAAGATAATCAACATGAATTATACTGCGTGCATCCCAAAAAACTGTGGCCATCACCTTTCCAATCGACTTCACGGTCTTCGCCTTCTTTGGAGCTGGTTCACCCGGTGAAGTCCATTGTTTTGACTGTTCCTTCGTCTCGGGTGTGAAGTAATGGATCTATGTTTCGTCCACAGTAATGAATCGACGTAGAAATTCATCTGGATTACATTAAAACATCTCCAAACATTGTTTTGAAATCGTCACACGGTCGCGCTTATGGTCCACAGTGAGCAAACGCGGCACCCATCTTGCCGATAGTTTTTTTATAATCAATTGTTCGTGCAAAATTGAAATCACTGTGCCATGTGATATGCCTGTAGCCTCAACAAGCTCGTGCACTTTCATTCGATCAGTCAAAACAATATCGTGGATTTTATCAATGATTTCTGGCGTAGCAGCATCTTCAATTGGACATCCCGAACGAGGTACATCACATGTGGATGTACGACCACGTTTAAATTCATTCATTCAATTGTATACAATCGCAAACGCTGGTGCAGATGTGTTATAAACATTATCCAACTCGACTTTGATTTCTTTCGGCGTTAAACCTTTCATATGTAGATGTTTGATCACTGTACAAAACTCGTAACTCGTTTTTTTCATTTTGTAAAAAATACAAAGATTGTTCGCTTTAATCATCTACAGAAAGGAAACCACGCTATGAATTCCGCTTAAAATTTGACAGTAATCAGCTGAAAGATGCTACTTGTCAAAAAGTAATGTGACATGACACTGCGAGTGCCCTTTGACAGATTTTCTAAGAACTTATTGACTTGCCCTCGTACAATACCTAATAATTTATCTACAATTTATTTTTTTAAAACAAAAAGCTTCTCTCTTATTGAGTTTTCGCACGTGCATAATGTAAATCCTGCATATAATATTTTAAACTTATTGGCATTCATAATCAAATTTCTTTTAGCATTCCACCAGCATTCTGTGTCTTCCTTGATACAAAATATCACGACCTCTATCATATTCGTATGAAGTTGGAGGTACAGTGAAAAGTTCGATTTCATTATTTCTTAATCTACAGATATTGTGGATCACACAGCATGCTATCACATATTTCGCCATTAAGTCCACTCTTGACATAGGTAAACAGTGCAATAAACTTCTCATCCGCTATTTTAACAGACCAATGCATCTTTCAATTGTCACTCTGGCTAATAATTGACGATAATTATAATCGTTTTGTGCCTCTATTAGGTGTCCATTATTTCTGAAGGGTATCAGTAAGTGTCGATGAATTTCGTATGTAGCGTCTCCCAACATATGACTGGAAATTTCTTTTCGTCGTTTAAGTAGTTTGCTACGTCAGATTGTCAAAAGACTCGCTAGTCATGAATCGAGCCCAGTATAACAGTGTGTTATCAAAGTTCTGTGGTCACACATCAACTATAAATAAATGCAGATATATATAATCAAATATTTTTAAAACAGAGCTTGGCAAGATTTGCACTTCTCGGCCGATTTTCGATTTGACTCCGCCTTCCATTATTCCCCTTATCTCTCGCCCCGCGCGCAGTCCAAATGCCGCTCAATGTTTAGGAGCGTATGACGTTTGTAGACATGAGGTCCACTTGCTTTGGGTACTCACGCTGTAAATTTCATTCTATTTTTTTTCGTTTATTACATAACTAAGATAGAATAAAGCAACGCGTAAGATTGAGCACTTATGCGTTGCTTCATTCTATCTTAGTTATGTAATGAACGAAAAAAAAAATATAGAATGAAGTTTTCAGCGTGAGCGTCCAAAGCAGGTGGACCTGCTTATGTCATACGCTCCTAAACGTCGAGCGGCATTTGGACTGCGCGCGGAGCAAGAAGTGAGGGGAATCGCAGAAGACGGAGACAAGCCGAAAATCGGCCGAAAAGTGCAAATCTTGTCGAGCTCTGTTTTAAAAGATTGTAATTGTCATCAATAGATTAGAATACTTGTAACTGTATTGAATAAAATCCGGTTTATATAATCGACAGAATTTTCTTTTGGAACATTAATTCAAATGTGGGTACCGTCAATAACTTCAATGCATTTTGGAAAACCACTGCTTTCCTCGAATCCTTGCATAATCCTTACAGCGTAATCATCAGTAGGCCATTTAATAAATGTTGATTTAAGAAAAGTGCATGGGTGATTCTTCGTACAGTGCGAACAGCAATTGCTCTTCCATTAAATCTATTGCAAACAGATCTTAAAAAAAAATGTATTTAAAAAAATGTAAAACGTAAATGTTTTATTATAAATTATTAATTGTTTATTGCATTATTTTTAATGTTTCATTACCTGTAGAAGTCCATAGTTTCCATTTTCCAAATAACTATCATTCATTTCCAATAGCTAATTGATGATGTGATAGTATCATAGGAGATCCTTTTAATTGTCTCGTTAAATATGGCCTGAGCATTGAGATAAATTCAAAAGTCGCCCTTGATATTCTATGAATAAGAAAAAATGTTATTGTCAATATCAACAACTTGTATGTGTAAGCACATGTAAATAATTTGAAATAAAAAGTTGTGTATGTTCACTAACCTAAAATGACTTTTAAAATCGCATTTCATGTAACAGTCTACAACATCGACATAATTTGAAATTTGCGGATGAAAATTGTGCTTTTCCTTTTTACGTAACATTATTTCCCATTCGTCATTAGAACTCGATAAGTTTTCAGATTCATATTTTCTACAGCGTACAATTACCTTAATGGCATCCATGTTGTGAGATTGTTCACACACAAACCTCGTTCCACTTAAGATTTCGCATAGCTAGCAAGCTTATAGAACGGCAAATATTGCGGTCATGGTCGTAATTGTTGCGAACTTTAAGTGGAATGCACCCATAAAGTCGCGCCCTATATCCATGCGCACGGGATATGACTTCTGGTTGGCATCCTCTTCGGTTGCTCGTAAGACTTTCCTCTGAATTATCTGGGTGGAGTGTCTTTAGGATTCGATGAGTTTGTTTCTCCTTGTTCGGATCTCCAATCTTCCAAGTTTGATGTCTTCTCTCGGCAGAGATTCTCTTACGGCACCGGCAGCGGGGTCACTCCCTGAAAAATTTCTATGCCAAAGTATGAGAAAAAGTACGCACTTCTACTTCTATGACTGTAGCGTAGAATCGCGTTATTAAACATAGAAATAATTACGCCAAGCTACGCGATTTTACGTGAAAGATCGCAAAAGAATGGTTCGAATTAGGTATAGAAATTACGACAAAGTACGCCCAACTAACGATCATTACTTCCTAAATTATGCATTTCTATGTCAAACTCTTCTAAACTAGTTTACATTTCTCCGTATTCGGAGAAGATATGTCATTCTGCGTCTTTCTACTCAGAATCACACTCTACAATCGAATAGTTAAGTACAGAAATAAGTAGTTAGGGTAAGGCCGGTTCTAACTCGGGTCCTCTGAGGGGAGCGCGGGGCGCGGGGAGTACTGGCGCGGGGGATACTCGTTGGCGCGAGCGGAGAGGGGGAAGGCGCAGGAAGTCCCGGCGGCATCGTTGTAATAGGATTTGTCAAGATCATATTCATTGAAGATAAAAATTCTGATTGTACGTTTATTCGATTACGTTATTCAACATTACTTCCTTCACAACATTTTTTAAAGATGCCCATCTCTTACAAATATTTAATAATAAAAAGTAGTAATTATTTATTTATTTTAAATAATTGTTGCTTAGTATATTTTTAATACTCAAAATAAGTATTGGATACTCGTTGGCGCGTGGGAGAGCGGGGCGCGGGGGGGGGGG
>NW_017305581.1:133270-148443 GCF_001594115.1 Trachymyrmex septentrionalis | reverse complement strand
ATATATATAATAGAATAAAATATTCTTACCTTTCTTATTATTCTTCCTCATCCTCCTCTTCCATCCCAATCGTCAGGGCGCTTAAGGCATATATGCCCAAGTTCATCTCGTTGATTTGGTCGAATAAACGCGATATTGCCTCTGCGGGATATTCCAGTGGGGGAGAAGGAGGAGAGGGATCCTCTACAACTCCAGAAATTCCGGAAACGCTCTCCTCCTCCTCCGAGATTTCAGCGGAGACTTCGGTGGAGACGTTTTCCTTCAGGACTCCTCCTTCTCCATCAGTGGAGACGCTCTCTTCCTCCTCCTCCTCCTCCTCTTCCACCACCGTCTCATTGAAATCGTCGACGAGGCGGTCAAAATCGCTTTTATTAATTTTAACTTGAGTGATATCATCCACCTCATCGGCAATTTCGACGAGACGGTGAAATAGACTGATTTGACCTACGTGAAGTCGCGTTAGGTCAATTGTGATATAGGAGGAGGAGGAGGAGGCAACCTCCTCAACCTTTTTACAATTTTCTTTTTTGTCACTCATTGTCATATGTCGCAGCACTAGAAAAAATTATAACTTTCACTATCACTTGAATCAATCAAAAAAACATGCAAAAGTATTCTACCATTTAGCGTTAATGGTAGAATACTTTTGCACGATACTAAAAAATCACTATATGATTTGAAAAAGATACGAACCTCTCACACGTCGAAATCAACAAAGACTGACGCTGAAAAATATTCTTCGCTGCGACGAAACTGCTAGAGCGACCATTGTATATTAAGCACTTTAGATTATAAGTGTTGCCAGACTATGAAATCCTAGACGCGTTAAAAGAAGCGCTAGCAAATATTTATATAAACAGAGAGTGATAGCGCGTCGAGGTATAGGATGGATGGATGGACGGATGGAGACTAAAAATAAAGTACATATATAATGATGTGGATGAAAATTGTTTATTCACATGTTATTACATGTTTTTTTTTCATTAAAAAGTAAAGCTAATAGCTCGCAATCGATGAGTTGACGTCCATTGAAGAAGTCGCTGTCGCGTATGGCGTTCTCAGACATATTGGAGAATCGCGTATACTTTACATCAACCGTATCGACGAGTCGGGCTAATCGTTCGAACGTTACATCGATACACTCGTCAAAGTCAAACATACGGCGTAGCGTCGTTTCGGTCATCGTAATGCGTACGAACGAAGAATCGAGACGTACGAGCGTAGCATCGTTCAGCGTACAAACTCTGACGATTAGCGGTCCAACACTTATAAAATTGTCCTTGTATTCGTTTCGAAGCATTTCGTAAATATTCCATCGTTGGTCGTAGAGACTCTTTCAGGTTTCGAGAGACAGCGACAGTTCGTGTCCGCGATGATCTCCCAGAACGATCTCCACGTAACTCGGTGGGCCAACGTTGATTCCAATTTCCAAAAATTTATAGCCCGTATTCGTCAGATCGTAACGTCTGCTCAGTAAACGCATCGCACGATGCTGCGGACTGCATACATACATAATGTTAAAAAACATTGTGTATAGAATGTTGAAACTTACATGTTATATTCATTCTTCACGTCGTACGATGCGCTGCTCTCTTTGGCAAAGTACATTTTTTTTAACCGTTCGTACAAGCGGGTATCGCAAGACTGATTGCATCCGCGTAAATTGTGTCATATATATATGGTAATAATAATCGAAGAGGGGAGAAAGACCCTCTCCACTTTTTCCAAGAATTTCAAACGTGTCGCGACATGTTTTATCACGTCTTTCTACATATTCTTTGTCACAAGCTTATACATACATTCATACATACGTACATATATACATGCATATATACATACATACATACATACATACGTACATACATACATACATACATACATACATACGTACATACATACATATACGTTTATACGAGTATATGTATTATAAAGGAAGGGAAAAAAGAAATATGTAATAAATACGTTAACATATTTTTATTTAAAAATTCTTTCGCAACCACCAATTATATATTTTTAATACATTTTGTAACGCGCAATTCTTAACATGTTGTCCACATCGCATAGTATTAGTAACATCAAGATTAGTTAAAGATTCGATGTCTTCGCAAACTGCATCCAAGATATCGATGTACATGCGTTCTCGCTCATCGTCCAGAAGCAAGTTCCACAGCCACGTTCGTTTCTCGCGTCCCTTAACGTATACGATAGCATCATCTTCAAATACAGCTGTCGTGATCAAACGTTTCGCCTCGTTGTACGGAACCATCCCGTCCTCCCATCGCAATCCATGGTGATATGCACTCAACCAGGAAGCGCAAGACCTGTCGGATCTTGTCAAAAATTTCCATGGTATGGGATTCGTAAAAATATAATGCGTGAGAACGATCCCCTGTTTCAGCACCGCCACATCCTTTACGATAAATTTTTTGTTAACGATGAATCCTTGCAGATCCACGAACGTTGGCATAGACATGTTGTCGAGAATACTGCGATCGATTGCGGCGTATCGTAGATTTTATATTGTGTCGGAGGTAAACTTAGATGATTTTGCGCACAACTTTGGTCAATGGATTATACTGAACCACACGATCGTGTATGATGAGACAATAGGCTGTCGTATTTGCTGGCACGTTCTTACATCAAAGTCTAATCGCACGTCCACGGTACCGCTCTTGACCGATTCGTTCTGTCGAGAGCAATCGATTATCACGAACGGGCCATTACGTAAAAAAATTGTAAAGGTGAGACTCGGCTCGAGATACTCGTATCCATAGTAGCCCTTGCAGAAACGCGCGTACAAGTCGTACAGAATCGCACATCTGTTTTTATCAAAATCTAGATTCAAATCATCGTACGGATAACATTCCGTATTCAGGTAGAGTTTAGCATTGGTTAATTTGCAGTGGTCGAATCGACTTGCATCCTCAGACATGATATTTTTTCGACCTGTTTGCATAGCGAAAATGACGTAGCGCGGCTTCTCGAGCTGACTAGCCGTCTTGATGGCCCACGAATGCTTGGTTGTGCTCTGCAAGAGCGGAAACTGGTACAGATCCCAAGAGCGAAAAGACATGCTCAGATATCGTCCGCTCTCCAAAGCGCGCAGCATCGATAGCTTATTTATCTCGCTCAATAACACGTGCGGTATTCGCCACTGTACTTTGAATAATTCGAGCGTCGGCTCTGTCGTCGAATCTCCCGTCAGGCAATTGTTGTCGTTGCGCGCTCGTATTAAAATCAATTCGTGACGAGCGTTGATCACCACACGTCTGTAATCTTCGCAAAATCCCAGCAGTACGTAGAGCGGAACACAGAAATTAAAGTATCCGGCCGCAGTAGTCTGCGCATCCCAGCCGGCATTCCGCAGAATCACGCTTCTGTCGGATGACACTGTTACATAGTTTTTGATCGTGCTAGTTATGCCCACGTTTCTGTTACGATCAATCTCCACACCGTTGAGTTCATATCGAATCTCATCGAATATAAACGCAACGCAATTATTTCCCAATGACACGCTAGCACCCTGGACCACTTTGTTCTTCGTCAGTTTTCCCTCGACGTATAGAAAGCTTTCGTACGGCAATGTGTATAGATCCTGTTGCTGTATGGGTATTCTTATCTCGTCGCTGTACCCGAACGTTGTGTTGGCGAACGGGTTGTACGTGTGAGTCTCAATCTTGACGATGCGATCGTCGAAGACCGGCTCGCTTTTAATGTTTAGGATATCAGTCATCTCAAATGTTGCGCACCGCGAATCCCAAAGACTTTAAAAATGTAACGTTCGACGCGCTGAGCTTCTTCTTCTTTCTAATGCAGTCGGATGAGCGAGTGTTATCGAGCTGTGACGTCGTTGGCCTTGTAAAGAATACGTTATCTCTCTGCGTGCGCTCCGTTCCGTTCAACACGAGCATCTCACGCTCACGTTATCACTGCAGACGTCGTACGTGCAATCTAACGGTGATCTCTTCTCCGCGAAAATCGAGCAATCGTCCGTTCTGGTCGACGACGCGTATCGTCAGATCCGTAATGCTCCGTGCGATGATCGGCAGGTAAATGATCTGCGCCGGCCTCTCCGATATCTTATATCCTGGCGGCACGCTCGGTGAAAATTCGTGTATCGTGTGCGCGCTTTTGCCGTTGCTGTACGCACCCGCGGTCACGCTGCACTCTACGCGGATAACGTTTACGTTCATTATGTTGATCGACATGTCCGATTCGTGCCATCTTCGCGGTCGCAGTACGCGCTTCGACGAGAATCCCAGCAGCGATCCAATGCTGTTGGGTTTGTCAAAGTTTATTCCGTACGCACATCTAATCTCGCATCTCATCGTGTTGTAGTTTGCGCGGAGCGTAATCGGGTATTCTCCATCCTCACCGTTATCATTATCATCGGTGTCATTGTTCTTATTGTCACCGCGCACTACGTCAACGGTTTCAAGCGCGTCGCGGTGAGGACTTTTCCGTAAAATCGCGCGTTTCAGAAATTCATTTATGTCTCGCACTTCGTACGAACCTTCGGGAATTGTAATTTCCACGTCATCTTTGGCAAAATAAAATTTGTTGTTCGAATTATTCACGTTCGGTATCGTATGATAAGTCTCAAAAATCACCAGACCGAGCTCGTAATCGTCGTCACTCAAATCTATGGCGGGAAAGTAGTTTGCCGTGAGGACGGTGCTCTTCCCGCTCAGCGTAAGCGTCAGCGACATGGCGGTGTTCGACTAATACTGAAATTTCACAGCGTCTCACCGAGCTTTTTAAATTCGCGCGCGTCTACCGTTTGTAGAAACCGCAGGCACATCTGTCCGCAGAAGTTCTGATCGTACGTCTGACAGGACGTACGATTGTACTCTATCGTCGTAGCACCGTTCCCGAAATATCGCACCAGTTCCTTGGGAGGTCGAAGATTACCGAAACTGTCAAAGTATACGACGCGGTTGTTCCTCTTCGCGTACGCTACCCAGTGAGTACCAGGCCCCGTCGCATCGTCCAGATTCACGATACCGCTTTCGTTTCGACGCGCACCGCTCGTCGGTAACGCGTTACGCATGAAAACGCCTCTAAAGTATGGTACGCGCATACGTCTCGCGAGCTCGTTTAACTGCGCATTGGTAGTTGCGCCGGATGGCATTTTTATCGCTTCTTTGGCGTTTTTTTTTTTTTTTTGCAGCTGCACCCTGTCCATGCTTGTACGGACCGAGATACAGTCCGCGTCCGTATTTGTACGGAGCGAGATACAGTCCGCGGCCCTGTTCCATCGCGCGATCGTGTCGTTGCAGCTCTTCGAGCCGACGTCGCGCGGCTTTGTTGTCGTTTACCGCTTTCGCCACGCTGGCCGCTCCGCCGATCAAGGATCCGAGCGCGCCCAACATTGGCAGAAACGGTAACGCACCGCCTCGTTTCGCCGTTGGAAGTATCCGCTTTTTCGTCGTTTTTTTCTTCGTCGTCGTCGTCTTCTTCTTCGGTTTCATGCCCATGCCGATCTTGGTCTTGGCTTTCATCGCTGCCCAAACGGCAGCAGCGGCGGCTCTCTCGCCCAGAGCCGAATCACTCGCGGTAATGCGTTTCCGCGCCTTCTCGGCTAGTATATCGTCCGCCGCGTGTCTATCGGTGAGATCGTTGCTGCGCGAGTACGCAATGTCGTGTTCCCGACACGCCGCGTCCAGCGGATTTATGCCCGCGTCACCTCTGGCTAATCGCTTCTCAAGTCGAGTGCCTGGGCCGCAAAACTGGTAGCCCGGAATATGTAACCCGGAATATGAAAGGAAGCGCGTTTACCGCTCGATTCAACAGACCGCCGCGCGACGCTGACATTCGTTACAGTCCTTTATCTTAGGTGCGGGACCGTCGATGTGCGTTCGCTGCCACGGCTGATTGTAGTGCTCGTCGCACCGACGATAGGTTCGAACCTCCGAATCCGCCTTCACGTGTTCCGGAAGCCGGTCCCAGACGTGTTCGACGTAATCGCCGTACACGCGTAAGAGCACGACCTTCGGTATATATTGTAACTGCTCGGCGCTCAAGTTTCGAATATCGGAAGGATGACTCAGCGCGAGATACATTTTGCTACTGCGCGATTCGCGGGATTCGCGCGTCTTTAAATAGCCGTTCGAGAGCGCACAGCCCGTAGTGCGAGCATGAAATTCGTGCTGCAACCGCTGACGATACGCGTCACGAACTGCGACGCGAAATCGCGAACGATGGGAGATAGCGCGGAGAAGCGCAAGCACGGCGAAATGCTGCCGAGTACTATACGCGCGATCATTTGCGGCCCGTCGAATTGCGGTAAAACCAACGTTCTCGTAAGCTTACTCGAGAGCCCGAACGGCGTACGTTTCGAGAACGTGTACGTCTATTCGAAATCGTTGCAACAGCCAAAGTATCGATATCTCGAAAATTTGTTTACGTCTATCGACGAAATCGGCTACTTTACGTTCTCCAACAACAGCGACGTCGTTCCACCGAGTGAGGCGCGTCCAAATTCTATTTTTATCTTTGATGACGTGGCATGCGACAAGCAGGATGCGGTGAGAGAATACTTCTCGATGGGTCGCCACGCGAACGTTGACTGCTTCTATCTCTGTCAGACGTACGCGAGAATACCTAAACATCTGATACGCGACAACGCGAACCTTCTGATCCTATTCAAACAGGACGGTACCAACTTGAAACACGTTTACAACGATCATGTAAATACCGACATGTCGTACAACGAATTTTGCGAGTTGTGCCACGCCTGTTGGCGACAAAAGTATGGATTCGTAGTGGTAGACAAAGACAGTGCGCTCACAAATGGACGATACAGAAAAGGATTTAACGAGTTCGCGATACCGTAACGCGACCAGTCGTTGTCGATACTTAGCCTCGGACGAACATGGCGGATGTGCGCGAGCGTGAAAAAATCGCGAGAGCGATCGAGAAGACGAGCGAGTCGATCCGCAAGAAACATCGCGCTCTGAAGACCGGTAGAATCGAGGAGGACATCGCGTTGAACAGACGTTTTAGGCCTCTTATCAAGCCGCTGCGACTTTTCGCCGACAGCTCCGACGTGCGCGCGACAAAGAGAGAGTCGCGCGACGAAGATGCAGCGTCTGCCCATAAACGCGAGAGGAAGGAGGAAGAGGAACAAGAGGAGAGAGAAAAAGCGAGCGAGACGTTCGAGCGTTCCACGACTCTGCATAAATCCAATGATCGATCGCACGATGATGTACAGCCAATAGCCTCCACCCCGCGTGCCAAAATCGTACCAACGATAGAGTCGTTGGAGAACGTTTTCGAAACGACGGAAGATTCGCTAGCGACGAAGGTTCAAAATCAGCTGCAAACGTCGGAAGGTCGAGAGGCGTTACGAGCTGGTTTGGGCCCGCTGGGTCAAAAGTACGTCGAGGCCGTCCTGAGGGGAGCGAAAGATAAAGAGAGCGGTATAGATCGCGTGTACGGCGTTTACCTGCACGAGGATGGGCTGATGTTTGGCAATAAACGTTTCGACGTGGATGACGCGGACAACATAATTATCGACGGCGTACGATACGCCGGTACACCAGGTCTTTACGAGTTGATTTTCAAGAGAATTCCCGACGATGCCCTCTACACGGAAGACGATATGCACAAGTACAAGAGCATGCTGTTGGTGACGAACGCGCACAAACACAAGTATCATTCGCAGGGCCGATTATTGAGCAACAGAGGATACAAGTACAAACACGTAATCGCGCCGTTGATGTCGATCACACCCAAGAAACAGAAGAAATCTGGAAAGGGATTGCCTCACGCAATGACATTGAACGACAACGCGATCGATTACGTGCACTGGGATGATCCCAACGAGCTGGTGGATCGTCTACGATTGCTCGACGCTTCGCACCGAGCGGGCAACAACGCTCACGACAACGAGATGCTGTCGATCATCGAGGAACTTCGCGAAGCCGGTCTTATTATAAATTAATTCGCGTATTCGTAAAACGAGTCAGTCGAGGGACACCAGCGAGAAAAATACATTAATTTCTTGTACTCTGTGTATTACACGTCGAATCATGAAAAAGAAATCCGATGAAAAGAGAGAAAAAATTAGCTCGGAGAAACGTCGGCTCGTCGAGGAATTGCACGCTCCGGCGAGAAGAAATTTTCCGCGAAGGCGTGTCATAGTCCGGGGGTACGACGATCTGTGGCAGGCTGATATCGTTGAGATGCGTCCGTACTCGAGTTTCAACAGAGGCTACCACTACATACTCACCGTCATCGATGTGTTGAGCAAGTACGCGTGGGCCGTTCCGCTCAAGAGCAAGGGTGGAAGCGAGACGGCGAACGCTATCGCTGAGATCGTTCGAGAGAGCGAAAGATGTCCGAAAAATTTACAAACGGATATGGGGAAAGAATTTTACAATGCGGATGTACGGAATATCTTGAAAAAACACAACGTTAATCACTATTCCACGTATTCGACGTTGAAAGCGTCAGTGGTCGAGCGGTTCAATCGCACGCTCAAAAACGACATGTGGAAGATGTTTACACTCAACGGCAATTACAAGTGGGTCGACGAGCTGCCGCGTCTGGTGTCAGATTACAACGCGCGCAAGCATCGCACCATCGGCATGCGACCCTCTGACGTAACTTCTGCGATCGCCGAAAAACTCTTGGGCACGGTGTACAGTGCGATAAAGATAGCGGGTCCTGCAAAATTCAAAGCAGGCGATTCGGTACGCGTGAGCAAGTACAAGACGATTTTTGAGAAGGGTTACACACCAAATTGGACCACCGAAGTGTTTACGATCGTTAAGGTGCAGCGTACCAATCCCGTAACTTATCTACTCGAGGACTATCGTGGAAATTCCGTCGCTGGAGCGTTCTACGAGCACGAGTTGCATCGCGCTACTCGTCCGGACGTGTATCTCGTGGAGAAAGTGTTGCGCAGGAAGGGCGACAAAGCGTACGTCAAGTGGCTGGGATTCGATGGATCGCACAATTCATGGATACACAAAAACAATGTTATTTGATAAATTTTTTTTAATTCATATATTTTGTATACGTATAACAATATATAAGAATATAAGAATATAAGAATATAAGAATATAAACGTGTAAAAATATTTCTTATTATCCATTCCATTTTTTAGAGTATACTGATATAAAATATGTATATAAATATATGATACATGTAATGAAAAAAAAAGTAATACATAATAAATGATACTATATAAAACATAATAGTAATACTTATGTATACAACGTAAAAAACATAATGTGTAAATTACAATGATAATAGTAACAGGTATGTAGATTGTACGAGAATATTTAAAATAATGTAAAAAGATATACACAAAGTAAGATATAAGATAATACATATACGTCGTATGAAAATATAAAAAAGTAAAAAACATAATAGTAATATAAATGTTGATATGTACATATGTTACAAAGGTATCCGCCAATGTCCCCACGGTAACGTCTCCGTCGAATTCGGTACGACGTATCGTTTGTCGTCGTATGGACTCAGAGCGATTTTCGATTCGGATATCGTGTATACCTCGTGCAGTTTAGATCGTATACACGATTGACGACGAGTCATTTCGATCTCTTCGTTCAAACATCGAGTGTAATCGTCGAACGTTATCGTTTGCGCTACGACGTTATTCTTTACTGCTTTCACTTTTTTGGCGTCCTTCTTGCCGTCAACCCTCACAGCGTACATCTTCGCTCTGACACCAACGAATTCGGTCATTATCGCACCGTTATTTTCGTCCTTCATCAGACCGGGTACTTTTTTGTTCGCGAGAGGCATACCGTACGCGTTGTCCGTCGGATAATCGCTCGTGTCGAATCTAGTGATATCGCGTTTCATAGTCTCGTAAACGTCCTCGCACTCGACGCTGTATATAAGGCTGTCTGTATCGGTGTACATTATTTTACATTTATCGGGAAACAGTGGTAACATATACTCGTGATGAAATTCGTACAAGCAGACTTTCGATATGTCGAGTATACACATACCCACGTAAATCGGTTTGTCGAACTTCACCTCGAGTTTGCGCAGTTCGATGGCTATTAAATTTTCCGCAAAGACCCTACGGCTGTGGAAATTTGGTTTTGCAATCGTTGCCTCCGCGCCGTACCGTCCATCCCATTTTGTTAATAATTTTACGTCAACGTGGTTGCGCACATTCTCCATAGTTTTACCGAATACCGCGTTGTTCATTAATTTATATAAATTTTTTTCGAAATCGTTTTTCGCGCGCGTTCTGAAATTTGTATTAAGTTCAATGTAATCGCGAAGCCATGGAGATTGCGCGAATTGTAGCACCCGATGGATCTTTGTTACGCGAAGACCGTGACGAGTACATTGCTGCAGGTTGCGGTAGTGGATGACGTAACGCTGTTTATCGTACAGCGTCGCTAAAAGTTTATGTTCGCGCTTGCCGGGCGGCTTATCGCGCGTCGGACAGAACGGTAGGTCGGTGTGTCGGTCGTGTACATGCTGCGGATACTCGAGATCGACTTCGAGAATGTAACCGGTGGGCGAATCCGGAGCGATCGCGCTCGCGTCAAAGTTCGCAGCGTCTTCGACCCATTGAAATTTGGCGTATGGCAATGGTTGACACATCGCCCATCCGTATAAATTGTTAACGTCGTAGTACATCAAGTACGACGACGGTTCCGACGGATTGTACGAATGCATGTACTTGTTATTAGCCTGCGCGTATCTGCCTGAACATTGACTGAGACCACCGCGTATACCGCGCTCGATGAACATGATCATGTCAATATCAGTGAGCAACTCAAACTTTACACGCGTATGTTTCAACATCGCGTCCCACGTGAAACCAGGCAAGGTGTAATAATGTGCGGGATCGAGACCGTAACTCGCGACGCAACTTTTGCGGAAATTTTCGAAAATGTCGGCTAATAACAAGACATCGGTTTTCAAGTACAGATCACTGTACTCGCCGAGCGTTCGGATGGAGAATCGCTACCATACGTTCGCCGCGTGAGCGTAATCGCTCTCGGATACGGTATCGCCCGTTAACGAACTGTAAAAAGATTCGCGAGGGGGTAAGCGCGTGTCCTGCAATTTTTCGGCACAGTCAACGTACGGAAAGACACCTTTACGAGTCAGTAATTTAAATTCATCGTCCGATAGTGCTGAAAATTTTGAACGTATAATTTTTAATTTGTCTTTATCGAGATACGACGCTAATTTATCGAGACTTGTACTGAGAAATTTGAAAGAATCAATAAATCGTAATTTTACGCAATTTCTCTGAGAATTATTTTCAGTTTTATCTTTAGTGCTATCGACATGTTTCGTGAAGGAGATGTATTTTTCTTTGGTCATCGGTAATACATCTACGCGTCCTTCATATGCTGTAGCGATTTCCTTAATTATAAAATGCGCGTCGTAGCCCGATAAATTGTGAAAAACGATCGGAATATATAATGAATTTTTATAATTTAAGTTACAGTTCGAATGAGCTGGACCGCGGTATCTACCGATTAAGTGGTAATGATCGCGTACCCGCGTGTCGTCCGACGCAAACGGTTTCTCGCAATTGTGACAACGCGTCGCGCTACGGTACGCCTCCCATTGTTCTTTCGACAATGTTTCCATGGGCACGTTGGCGGATACGATATTTTTCACGCGATGCGCCAAATTGTCGAGTTGTCGCGCGAACCACGCTATACAATCTTTGTCGCGACGGAACTGATACGACGATAACGCGTCATCGTACGAGCAACGCACGTAGTAGCCTATGCTGAATACCTCGTGCCGTTGATACGCGTACGACGACGCACCTTCCCTGTCGGGTTCTGTCTTCCGTAAAACGCACTCCAGGTCGGCGTAGACGACGAATGGGACGCGCTCCTTGTTGCAGTGGTTCCCAAATTCGAGCCACTTTTCGTCCTCGCTCGGCAGCCGAATAGTTTGCGCAATCGTTGATCTTCTGACAGTCCATTGTGTGCGACTGCAATTTCTCATTCGTGCCGAAGTAATGCAAGCATCTGAAAATAACAAAAAAATATAACAATTATATTTACCTATATTTTATTAATAAGATGGGAAATTATAATAATTTTTTAAGGTATACATACCGATCGCAGAAATATTTCTTGTGCTCTTGTTTGCTTAGTTGCGAGCTCACGAGATGTGACAGGTTCTTGATCCACGCAAAGTGGGCGACACCGACGTCGCGTGGATCTTGCATGTACAGGAGATTGACATGCTTGTCCTTCTTGTCACTGGTGAGCTGCAGAGGAAGAAATTGTTTATTCTCGATGCCGTATACATTGATCGACATCGCGTTCAACTGTTCGAATTTCGGAATGTCTTTGAACGTAATCGGAAATTCGATACCCGCGAGATTCAGCACCGTTGTATAATGCGGATACGACGACTCCCGATTTACATTTCTTTCAGCCGGGTACAGAGCGGCGACCACCGACCACGCGAAGCACGCATTGTCCATCGTACTAACGTTGATCACCGCTCGTTTCGTCGCTATTTCCCGCGGCACCTCGAAGTAACATCTTAGTTTGTTCACATTCACTATCAAATTGAGGATTCGCGACAATGCCCACCCGCTGTCGCGTTCCTGGAACTCTTCGAGTGATGTCAGCGTGGGTTCGATGATATGCTGCTCGTACCACTCGCGCAAATCGGTGTATCTGTATATCTCGCTGTTCTTTGAAATTATGCTCTTATTAGCACGTTTATCCTTCGTCGCAAACTCGCCATTGAACGCAGTGTTTACTTTTGCACTACCGTGTCTTTCTACGGCGTCTCGCACACGTTCGAGCACTATTTCTCTCGCGTCTTCCAAAAACCGCCGCGGCTCGATGTAATCGACTGACCACAGCACCCGTCGATATACGGTTTTCAAACGCGGCGTCGATCTCTCGCCAGACGAGAGATCTTTCGTCGCGACTCGCGTACCCACCACCAACGTGCACAAAACGTCGCTCTAATCGTGTCTTTGCACCCGCGAGTCGCGCGATCCTCGCCACCATGGATTGTCTGTGTCCAACGGTGAGACGTGGACGCTTGGCACGACAAAGCTCTTCGAGCCGCTCGATGTCGCATACTCGTCGCATCGTTGCAGCCACGCGAAACATTCCACCAGAGTAGCGACCTGGCTGCACTGCTCCAACAGTTCGTGTTCCACTCGCTCGTGATTTTCCATGTTTTTTTCTTTAGATCACATCACACTCTTCCACAGAACACTTGCACGTGACTCGGTCACACACGTTGCAGCATCGATACATATATATATATATATATATATATATATCCAGAAAATCATAATGTTCTATTACTTTTTCGTCATGTTCGTATGCGAAAATGCACTGTTCACTCAAAGCATCGATCGTTGCATCTGTCGAGAAATAGATTTGCAAAATTGCGATCACGAAACCCTATCCATATACGAGGTGTGATCAAAAAGTAAGGTGACTTTTCATTTTTATAAAAAAATATTCATTTATTCATCCAAAATTATGTTATCCCCTTCAAAATAATCCTCCTCTGATACAATGCACTTGTGCCAGCGCTTTTTCCAGTCGTCAAAACACTTCTGAAATGCACTTTTGGGTATTGCCTTGAGCTCCTCCAGCGATGCAGCCTTAATCTCCTCAATCATCGCAAATCTTCGTCCTTTCATGAGCCTTTTCAATTTTGGGAAGAGGAAAAAGTCGCAGGGGGCCAAGTCTGGTGAATACGGTGGCTGAGGCATGATGATAGTATTGTTTTTGGCCAAAAAACTACTCACTAGTAAGGACGTTTTGGAACGCAGTTTTGGAACGAATTTCGCTGACACACGTGTCATATCCAAAACATCCGTTAAAATTGATTGGCATGAGCCAAACGATATGTTAAGATCATCAGCTATTTCTCTAATCGTGATTCGACGATTTCGAACGAATAACTTATACCATTTATAAACATTTTTTTTGCTCAAAGTTGACTCACCGTACGCCACTGTCAACATTTCAAGAGTTTTTAAACACTTAATACCATTTTTTACACAAAAATTAATACAAACTCTCTGCTCCATTATTATATTTTCAAAAGCAAAAAATCGCCGAGCACGCAAACACGAGTCTAACCTTTATGCCTCTCACATAAAAATAACACATGCTATATAGTCAAAACTGTGAACATATGATCGTGACGAGTGTACCAACACAACAAAAAAAATTTTTTAAATTAGAGTGTACAGAGCGCGCGAAATTCAAAAAGTCACCTTACTTTTTGATCACACCTCGTATTGTCGAAAATCAGCAGTTCGACGCACTTTTCACTACCTGCAGGAATCTTAATGCGGATGTACCAACCTTGGCTCTTATCTAAGATTTTCTTCGCCCAATAATAATCGTCCTTTATTACATTCTATTTCGGTTAGGTCGAATATGACCATTGCGATGGTGAAAAAATGTCACGTCACAGTATTCATTACCATTTTTTACGGCCGGTTGTTCCATCTTTAGATAAATTATGTGGTAATGTATTTATTTCATAAACAAAAGAGTAAGAACACAATCCAGCGAGAAATGACAATGGAATCAATGTCGAATCGACGTCGAATTCGATTTCAGTAGTAATACTAAGGGGGGTTCGAACTCACAGATACCGCAACCAACCAACTGGCAGGTGGCGTTCGCGTCGCGGAGATGACGTCACGAATGCGGGGGTCTACTCAACTTTCCCCTTTTTCTTTTTTCGAATAATTTACAACTCATCTCATTTACTATTTGGGATGACGTCACTGAATCGACTTCTATGAAGGCGTCTTCCTCAGTCTCATCGGCGAAAGCATCTTCATTCTTGACCTTCTCAGTGGGAGCGTTCTCATCATTCCGTTATTTTCCTGCTCCTCTATCACCACCATCATAGATTTTCCGAAGTTCAATAGTTTAAGATATTTAATAATAACTATTAGTAGTCTGTTCATACACTAGACTGCACTAGAACTTTCTTTCTTACTTTCAATAAATATTAAACATAACACATGGATCAATAAGTCCCGAGACTAACCCAGAAATGGCGCTCGTAGTAAACCAGTAACCACGTCTTTCTAGAGTACTAACCTTTGCTTGAAACGTGTCAAAATTTTAAGTCGATCGGACTAGAAACAGCTGAGTTATCGAGGTTAGAGTAAAGTCGTTTTGTAGTTTGTTTAAAAAAT
>NW_017305581.1:120658-132922 GCF_001594115.1 Trachymyrmex septentrionalis | reverse complement strand
ATACATTCAATAAAATTGAATTAATATTTCAGACATAAATTGAGAGCCGATGAAATTATCGGGTTCACCCAATCAATCTGAAACAAATAAATCCCCCCAAATTCTGCCAAATCTTAAAAAAACTGTAATAATTTATTGCGAAAAAATATTGCGAAAAAAATATGCGTAACTCACTATATATGTCGATTATTGCGAAGAGTGTTGCTAAGGTCTCGGTAGTCTAAAGGCTCAGGACGCTCGCACGGAATGCAAGAGATCCGGGTTCGACTCCCGGCCGAGGCAATATTTTTTCGCAATAAATTATTACAGTTTTTTAAGATTTGGCAGAATTTGGGGGGATTTATTTGTTTCAGATTGATTGGGTGAACCCGATAATTTCATCGGCTCTCAATTTATGTCTGAAATATTAATTCAATTTTATTGAATGTATATTAAGACAGTAGTTCAACATCTTAATACTGTGACCGCAAAGGCGCTGTGTTCAATGAGTGTAATACCTATTTCACTTTAATTTCTAAAAGTGTACACTAGTTGAACGACAGAAAAACAGATGTTATAATATAATACAAAAAACCATACCACCTTGCGCGCTCGAACAAGACTGACGCCGAGAAGCATCCTTCACTGTAACGAGGCCCGTAGTTTATCTACAGGCGGCCGTTGTATATAAAAAAAGTCAAGTCAAAAGTGCCGCCACGGTAGATCGGTGTTGTCAGTTCAGAGGCAGTTGCTTTTGTATATAGAGCATCCGGCTATCAAATGCCTTAATATGCATTATTTTAGGGTATTAGACAGCGCTGATGCCAACCGTGTGCGCTATCTCATATACTATCATTCCCTCAATGCGTTGCTCGTCTTTTCCTATCTCTTTTTTTTCACGCATAAAACATTTAATGTGTTACGACATGTCCGACCGATGACATCATCATCATCAATGTAATGTGATCCAATAAAATGCAACGTTGCAATTTTACAAAGAGACATAGATGTACGAAAGCTTTGTTAGATTTAGCGTCCAGTGACATCATCGTGATTTCTCTTCCCCGCGACGCCAGTGTAGCTCAGATGTTTGTCAAATAATGTGAATATTGATATAAAATGTAAAGATCTAAGCGCATCGCGTTCTTAATCAATCAGATAACATAAGTGACAATATGGAGCGTGATTAATAAAACAAGTTACTCAGCTGAACACCAGAGAAAAGTATGTCGCGTGGGTACAGCGATGCAATGATTTCATCGAATTTTCGAATTTCTGGAAGAGCAGAGTCGTTAAATGCCCGCGATTGTCGATAGGTAATAAACAATCAGTGATCGCATGTATCGCGAGGCTCGAGAATTCGAAGGATTCGGTACGTGGACAATTCATGCATGTGAGTGCTGGATATCCATGGCGCAAGATCGAAACAACGTTTAAAAGCCGTATATTGATGGGCGATACATAGGTTGCTGGAAAAGTTTCTGCAATCTAGTACTTTCAGTGGCGCCAATGTTCTGCTATAATACTATCATATCCGTAAATTAGACGTTTTTAACCTACTTGTATAATTCAATTGACAATTTCTACCCAAGCCAACTAGTTTTGTTTGCATAGTATTTTAAAAGAAGTTATTTTGTAAAAAAATGGAAATTTCGCGTGAAAATTTTCGGGCAATGATTTTTTACGATTACAAATGTAATCTAATTCCGAAACAATACATCGATCTTCATTTGGCTTTTGGGGATGAAGCACCATCCAATAGGACTGTTTATAATTGGTTTGCCGAATTCCAGCGTGGACGTACTTTTCTTAGTGATGAATTCCGTGAAGGTCGTCCATCCACGTCTGTTGTTGCCACTAATGTTGATGCTGTGCGTGAAATAATTGAATGAGACCGGCATATAACATACCGCGAGATTCAGACATCCTTAGGCATTGACATAAAAGCAATACATATGATTTTGCATGATCACTTGAGCGTACGGAAACTTTGCAGTCGTTGGATCCCACACAATTTGACCGAAGCTCAAAAACAGGTTTATGTTAAATGGAGCAAAGAAATGCTCAAGAAATTCAAGCGAGGTCGGTCAAATTTGGTTTACAACAACATCGTTACTGGGGACGAAACATGGATCTATTCGTATGAGCCCGAAAGTAAACAACAATCCACTGTTTGAGTATTTCAAAATGAACGGAAACTAACAAAAGTTGTTCGTTCACACAGTGCTGCCAAGCAAATGATTGCTTGTTTCTTCGGTTATACCGGACATGTGACAACCGCTTTAGAGGATCGAAGGACTGTAAATACTGATTGGTATACAATAATTTGTTTGCTAGAAGTCATAAATGAATTGCGTAGAACAAACCGAAATCGTCGCATCATCCTTCATCATGACAACGCCAGCTGTCACACAGCACGTCAAACCGTTGATTTTTTATCCAGTAATAATGTCGAATTGATGACTCATTGTCTGTATTCACCTGATTTATCACCTAATGACTCCTTTTTGTTCTCAAACATTAAAAATAAGATGCGTGGTGAGTGATTTGAGTCGCCTGAAGCAACTGTTGAAACATTTCGTACACTGATTTCTGAGGTTACAGGCTTAGAGTGGAAAAAATGCTTCGAAAATTGGTTCGAGCGTATGCAAAAATGTATCGATCTTAAAGGCGAATATTTCGAAAAACAATAAAGCCATTTACCGAATTTTACATGTTTTTTTTCATATTGTTTGCAGAAATTTTTCCAGCATCCTACGAGGAAGAGGAGGAAGAGGAAAAAGTAAAGAAGATAGAGCAAGAGGAGGAAGAGGAGAGCGTCTCCGCCGGAGAAGTCCTGGAGGATCCTCCCCTGGAATACTCTGCGGAGGAAATATCATAATTGTTTAATACAATAAATGAACTCAACTTAGGAGTTTATCTCCTTAGTTCCCTGATCGAGCAGAGGAAGTGGAAGAGGAGGATAGGGAGGGGGAAGCAGAGGATGGAGTGAAGGGGGAGGAGGATGCGGAGAAGATAAGAATTTTTATTATATATTTTAAAATATTTTGTCCGTGATGCATTTTTGGTGAAGGCATGGAATCTGCGGCGACGGCGGCGGCACGCATCATTAATATTTGATGTTTATGTAAACAGTCAATGTTTATATAAACATCAATGTTTTCGACCTTTTCCGCGTTGCCATCTCCCTTCCCCCGCGCGCGTGACGTACCCATGCCGACGAGTATCTGCGCTTACAAGTACGCCCCGCGCCTACGATTGATGCAGAATCCTTACAGTATTGCTACTTATAAAAATATTTGTTGCACCACAGGAACATTATAACAGATATACCACATATGGAGCAGCGTGGTATTTCTTGAATATCTTGTCCAGAGAAACAAAAATTTACTGGAGTTTCGAAATGTGTCAGTCGTTCTTCGATGTACCCACTCTTGAACCAGCATATTTAAAAATTATGAAATCGTGGAGAAGATAGCTGTATATGCGTCAAAAATTGTATTTTAATGATATTATTTTTCAAAATAAATTGTAAATTAATATCATGATTTAATAACATAACGCGATCGCTGAATATTCTCACAAAATTTTTCCGTAGTCTGAATCCATAAACATCAAAAGATTGAATCAATTCCATAGTTTTTTTTTTATTCAGTTAAAATCCATATATTTTTATCTGTTTTTGACATACATTCTTGCAGACCTGTAAGACAGTGTTTGTTCTAAGAGTTTACTAACTAGACTGCGGATATTTATGCAAAATACTTAACTAAATATTAATCGTGGACAGTTTTAGCAGTCAATCGTTGTTTTTTAAAGAATTACAAATAAGTAAAGTAAAAAGATTGAGATTGCCATCTGTAAATATGCAAAATATTCAATTAAGTATTTTGCATAAATATTCGCAGTCTACTAATAACATTACTTTGAAACTTCCAGTAGCAGGTACAAATATATTGGTAAACCAAGACTAAAAAGTCTTGGTAAAAGTGTTATTAATTAATTTGGCCGATTTTGTTGCTGCAATGTAAACGTTTGCAGGTCTAAACAAACTTTCTTTTACGCGTAGTCCAAAATTTCCATTCGCTTCTTTCAATACCAAATATAAGGCGATTTCAATTGTCCGCTTGCAGAAATTATAGGCATAATTGTATAACTATGCGTAGTCGCCGATTGTGATTGAACTATGTTCAACTGTTTCAACTGTTTTAACATCTTGCGTGGTCAGTATTTTGCCTGAATGTAATTCCAAATTAAATCTACTTTCGTCTGCATTATATATATTCACTAGTTTAAAAAGATCTGTATAAGATTTTACGGTAGCTATTCTTGACAGAATTCTTGACATGCAGTTTGTATTTGCTCTTTATCTATTATTGCAGAACGACTTAAATTTTGTTATTTTTCTTGATATAATTCCATTTTCTTTTAAAATTTAATATCCATATTGCACTAACTTTAAACGAAGGAAAATTTATTTGTATTTTGACTTTTAGGACCCATCGTCGTAAATCTACATCATGAATAATTCTTTTTTTATCATTAGCTTATTTAAAATTTTATAAGACATATTCAAAAATATACAACATCTTGTCTTTATAGGTATCTCCTTTTATATGTAATGTTCCCATCAATATAATTGCTGTAAAGACTTTATCTTCTTAAAATTATGTTATAATAAATAACAATAAAATTAAGGCTAATGAGAATCAGCGCGGGAATAGGTGCGCATAAGTATTAATTCATACAAAATACTTCAAATTGATAGATGATATGCAGCTTTATTACAACTACATGGAATAAATTTTCATCGATTTGTAAAAATAAAAATTTTAAGTTATTCTTTTTTAGTAATAGTAAGCTCAATGGATTTATTAAGGTTCAGAAGGACATTCCTCCACAAGAAACTGTAACAAAAATGTAATATATAAGATAGAATTTAAAGACTGTAATACTTTCTACGCCGGTCAAACGAGTAGGAAATTAAGCTCTAGGATTGCAGAACATCGCAATCATATAAACTGGAATACTACCAGCAAATCATCAGTAATTACGGACCACAAAACTGACAATGAGTTTCATTACGATTTTGATTGAGAATGTTCAAATTCTGGATAATAAAAAAATCTTAAACAAATAATTAATTTTTGAGAAAGCACATATTCTTATGCAAAAGAATGATTTGAATCTGCGCTCAGATACTGATCGACTTCATCATACTTATATTACGATGTTAATGAAATTAACTTATTTTATATTTATCTTTATATTTTATTTATACGAACGTTCTACTCTTAAGAATTTTATTTTATGCCTCAAGTTGAATATTCTATACATAATGTCTATATATATCTTCTTATATTTTGTTATTTACGGCATAAGAATTTTGTATTTATTACGGTTTGACCTCAGAAAAATTGAGATGCTTGTTAGATCTATTTGAAACTCCGAATTGTCAACTGTTAATTAAGTGCTCGTAGCATAATTAATTTATTAATTAGAAAATTTATTTTTGCCAAAGCTTCGTGACATGATTGACGTCTGTTTGAAGTAAGTTACTCACAATTTTTGAGAATTGTCTCTTCACTACATATTGTTACAATTTTACAACATAACATATCAAATTCAGTTTTAGGAACCTGATAGTGACTCATCATGAACAGATCGTCTAACTATCATTGATCGTTGATTATGTTTAACTTGTTAAAGATTACTCCAAAGTGAATGGAAACGTTCGTAATAAAGCTGCACATCACCTATCAATTTGAAGTATTTTATATTAATACTTATGCGCACCTATTCCTGCGTTGGCTCTCATTAGTATTCAATTTATTGTCATTTATTATTTTAAAATTTGAGAGTTTAATTTAAATTATTGTTATTATGTTTTACCGATGAAAAGAAATACTGTTCCTTTTTTGCACTTTTTCAAAATTTAATAGCTCTTCTTTTATAGTCATCAGTGACAATTTTTCGTTCTTCTGAACAACTCTTGTGTTTGATCATCGTCTTCGTCTTTCCATTTTGTCATCTTAGACAAAATTTGCATCAAGTAAGCTTGATTCCCAATAATTTTCAAAATCTATATATATTATAGTATCAATTTGAATACCAAATGACATTTCATTTATTGAAGATTCTATTATCTATCCTTTATAACATTGTGTAATTCAATTTCTTTATTTACAGATGTTTCCGGAATTTTTGAAATTTGAAAAGAAATAATAAACATATTGAGAATATTTGGATTCATTAGTACCATTTTAACGATTTGCACTATTTAACTTTGACTTTGCACTTGAGTTATTGATTATTTTTCTGATTATACTTTATACTTATAAAATTATTATACAATTCTTGTGATTTATATAGTAATATCAATGATAATCACTACATCACTTTTAAAGTAATATCACTTTTACATATCATGTATCTAATATTACATATACTTGATATAAAAATGATGCTATTGACACGTTAATTAATTATATTAATTAAGCACGTACATCATAAGTGATATAAAAATGGCGCTGCTGTCATGCTAATTAACAATATCAATTGTTATGTCCTATAGACGTTACGATTCTTTTCTTTTGAAAGAGTTAGCTCCACGTCGCGACTACGGTCGACGTCTCTGAGATTCGAGAGGAGCCCGTTGATAACGGCCTGATGGATCTGAAAAGAGGGACCGAACGGGCTTCGCGAAACTCGTAAAACGCCAATTAACCCGGAAGGAATAACAACTTTAATGCGGGCCCGAAAAAATGACAAGATTGCATAAATGTACCGAAGTAATGTACGCGATAATAAAATCTAAGCCTTGTCGTCAGACTGACCAACAATTTCATCTTAGAAAAACAGGCGCCATGTCGCGTTTAAAAAATCATAAAACGCATGGGATAACTTTCTACGGTAACGTTATCTAAGATCGGACTCGCGACTGACAACGGTTGCCCTGCACGTAAAACTAGTTGTGCACAATAACCGCCTGTTTACCTAACCACATTTTCCGCGAGAATAACAAATTCGTCATCTTGGAGCAATATTGCCTTTTAGAGAAAAACGTAAATCATTTCTTTTCTTCTCGAAACCCCTTTAATGATGCACTTTAGATAGGACGCTATAAAAATCATAAATCTCGCGTGACATTGCAACTAACTATTGCATCCTAGACAAAGACTACGCCCTTTTTTCGGGGTATAAATAGAGGTCCCGCGGAAGCACAGAGTGTCAGTGTACTCAGTGTAGTCAGTATAGTCAGTTTTAGTCACTACGGGAGTCAAGAAAGTCAGTCCGCATCAGTTTTAATTAGTATGAGAGTCGAAAAGGTTCAGTCCGCGTCGCGCGAGTTCGCAAAAGGAAACTAGTGCTATATCCCCTCCACCCCTCGAGGAGCGATTCCCTCCCTCTCCTCCACTCCAGGACTCTCCCACCTTTCCTCGAACAGCGACTCCCTCCCCCTCCTCCGTTAAACCCGCTTCCGCCTCCATCATTCCAACCGGATCCCGCGCCGATCGATTGGGATCGGCTTTTTCGTCTGTATTCCTTCCCTACCAACGAGGGAGATAGACTGGTGACAGTCTATATTCCCGGAAACCTTACTCTTTATACAGTCCGGTATAAGTACCTCGTTCCGATATGCTCCTGCACCACCTTCCTCGCCTCTAATTCTCAATAACTCTTTCTCCTTTTCTCCTGTCTTTCCACACACGCACGCACGCACGCACGCACGTGCTCTATTTCTCTTACCAGTATATTTTTTTTTATATAGATATAAATATCATAAAACATCAAAATATTACTTAAATATTTAAAATTAATAATTCAATATTTAAGAGTGGCTAATATTAAGAAGATTAAACAATTCAGGAGCATATAACCAACCTTCGATGTCAATAAGTCATATATTATAATAAACAATTACAAAATGTAGACGTTTCGGTCACCATTTGACCATCCTCAGTACAATTATAATAAACATTAAAATTATTTAAATCTGAAATACTTAAAATAGTAATCTTAAATTTAATACACAACAGAATCTCGCTTATTGTTACTTATTGTATGTAACAGTATCGCCTCTACAAGTATGCAGTTAATAAACAATAATTTTACAAAATGTTTGTAGCATTAATATTATAATGTTCAAATTCCTCTTGTAATTATTTTATGGAATCCAGTATGACATGATTTTTGTAGAATTAATATTATGAGGTTAAGACTTCTTCTTGTCATTACGAAATTATGTATGACGCAGGAGCAAGTCGAGTTTATAATTGTTCTCGAACTCTCTTAAGTTCCAACACCAATGACAAGCCGCCAACGAGAGACACGCAAGTGGTCATTTGCGTATCTCACAGTACAACATCCCACACATATCGGACACTTGCGCGGTCTTAATAATAGAGAATTCACATTTGAAAATCATGTCATACTGGATTCCATAAAATAATTACAAGAGGAATTTGAACATTATAATATTAATGCTACAAACATTTTGTAAAATTATTGTTTATTAACTGCATACTTGTAGAGGCGATACTGTTACATACAATAAGTAACAATAAGCGAGATTCTGTTGTGTATTAAATTTAAGATTACTATTTTAAGTATTTCAGATTTAAATAATTTTAATGTTTATTATAATTGTACTGAGGATGGTCAAATGGTGACCGAAACGTCTACATTTTGTAATTGTTTATTATAATATATGACTTATTGACATCGAAGGTTGGTTATATGCTCCTGAATTGTTTAATCTTTAAAATTAATATTTCATTACTCTTTAATTGATATTATAAATTTATTTTAACAAAAACCATATTATTTGCAGACATACTTACAAAATCTAAACAATACATATTGTATAAACTATTTTATTAAATTTTAATTATTTTGATATGAGTGTGAAGTAAACATAACTGACAAAGGAAGATTTACAACTGTCTAGAACCGATTTGATTCTCTATGAGATGTCATTAAACACTAAAATCTAAGCGACATGTATTTTTTTATACGTGTAAACTCATGTTTAAGAGGTAAAACATTTCTTTAAAAAAAAGAACGATATTTTTTTTCAAGGTGAATATCGTCGAAAGTATAAAAGATAAAAAAAAAATTTTTAAATAAAAGTTGTACGGTTTCAAGAATACTTTAAAGATATAAATAAAAAAATTTTTATTTATTTTTTTGTTTAACAAAATATCCCCATTACACATAATTTTCTTAAATTAAAAAATTTTTTTTTTACCAAATTAAAGATTATTTTTTTACAAATTCAACCATGTGTAATAAAGTTATATTATAACATATTATTTTTAAGAATTAATTATTAACACTTCCGTAATCCATGCTCATATGCGTAAGTAATTGTCGTCGGAACAGTAAAATATATGAAAACTTGAAAAGATATCTTAAGTAAAATTTGTATAGTTTTCTATATGCTTTATTATATATCTATTTAAATTTTATATACAAATTTTATATACGAGTACAATATACGAGTACATATGTATGTATATGTATTTAGATTTTCTAAATACATAATATTTTTAAGGTATATATATACATATTAACTCTGTTATTATTTCTTTGACAATTATGCCTAAATTCTAAACAAAATTGTAAGATTTATAACATATTCTCGTAAGATTTATAAGAATTTTGAAGTGTTTATATCTTTGTACGATATTTTTACAGACAGTTTTTTACTAGCCATAAGATTTACAAGAAATCGTAAATATTTACGAATAATCTTACGCCTTACGATTCATACGCATAAAATTAGAATACTGGTTATAAGTTCTTACGAATTTTACGAGAACAAGTTACGAGTCTTACGATTCTGCTTAGAATTGACCTATTAATTTCTTCTATTAATAAAAATTAAAAATAATTTTATTCCAAATCCATTCTTTTATAATAAAATTATTGTATAAGATTGCATCTTTAAAAAATAAATTTTTTAAAAATTGTTGAAAAATTAAAAAATATATTGAATTGTTAGAAAATATGTATTTAATAACTATATTTTATATATAATATATATATTTAAAGTATATTTAAATTGTTAGAAAATCTCGCGTCTGAGTCACGTGTATAAGAAATCTATCTCGATTATCAAGAATCTTATAAACTACTATAATTCTAAAATAATTGAAGATGAAGAAGCATGGAGTGAAGATAATTTAAATTCTCATCCTCAATGTTTAAATAATGACGCAGACTTTGATAGTTCTCTCTAAAAGAGAGTTGTTGAGTATTGGAGGAATTGGGATATTACTGAAAATAATAATAATAAAAGGAATTGTCCGCTAAAATCAGTGCAAAATAAATTTAGAAGAGTTTTATCTGAACGTCAATTAAGACAATAGGAAGAACAATTACATTTAGTTGGAAATTGTATAGAAAAATTATCATACATCTCCAAATTTACACATGATAAATTTACAGCTGTTGAATTGATTCATAGTTCATAATATCGATTTACAAAGATGGATTTTACAAGCTCAGGAAGAAATAGGAAATTTAAATCCTATATTTAAAGCATCTCACAGTTGGGCATCAACATTCAAAAAGTCCCACTGAATTGTTTCGAGAAAAATTACGAAATTTGTAACTAGAAGAATATAGAAGATTCCGTTGAGTTACAGCTAATGATTTTCTGAAACAGTGAAACCACTTATCGAACAGTTCGAATCTGAAAATACTTTAAATTCTGATTAAAGTGGTTTTCAATTGGAAATTCATTCTGGAAGGTCATTGTCTATTGAAGGTGTAAAGAAAGTAGAGTATGTTGCAATTTATATCATCAACAACACACTTATACATCATACAATATTAATTATCATGTTATTAATAATATCAATTAATAATATCATGTAATGGAAATTTGCTGTCACCTTTATTTATTGTATTGAAAGAAACTAATGGTATATTTATATATGGACCAAGAGTACAAGAAACCTTATTTACACCAATAAATGTTATTGTAAAAGTATCGAAATCTGATAAAATGACTTCAGGTAATTAAATAAATTTCTTTTCACAACAGATTTTCAGATACTGTTTTATTATTAAAAAGTAAATATAAATTTGCATAAACGAAATAATATAATGAAATTATAATCTCTGTGTCATTTCTATGATATATTTTATATTTTATTTAAAAATCTCATAACAGTCGTAAAATAGTTATTAATTTAACATTTATATTTCTTACAGATTATTTTAAAATGTGGTAGAAGAAGTTTATTTTCCAAACATTGGTTTTAATAGCGTTCTTCTTATGGATTCATGGACTGGACATTGTTCCAATATTATTTCAGATTTGACACCTGCAGGAAAACATATTACTGTTATAATTATACCTAAAGGTACTATAGGAAAATTACAACTATTAGATGTTTACGGATTTGGAAAAATTTTGCTAAAAAATTTTCAGATATTGCTTTACTCTATTGGAAAGTAATATAAATTTACATGAAAGAATATAATAAAATTACAATCTCTGATACACAATCAATTGTCATCTCCGCGATATCACAACTTATTTAAATATTCGTGGTTTCAAAGTAGTTATACAAACGAAAGGGACCAGAAGAATTTAAAAATCCAATAGAATTTAGTTTCGATAAAAGTTCAACAACGTGTGATATCGAAGGTTGGAGTAATATAGCTGTAGTAAGATATTTATAGTGCAAGAAGTCATTATGTTTAAAACATTTTTTCATCGAGTATCATTATTGTAATGAATGTAATGAGTAAACGATACAAAATATAAATTTATTGTATATAAACATTTAAAAATTATTTTATTACTAAGTACGTTTAGAAATTATTACATAAATGATTAGTAAATAATATGTTCATAGTTATTCTTATCATCTATTCCAAGAAACTTATCTTTCCTTTGAAAAATATGTTGCAACTCTGATACGTGATACGTGATTTAGAAAGTTATTTTTTATATCTCATTACACATGACGATTCAGACACGAGATTTTCTAACAATTTAAATATACTTTGTATATACAATATATTAAATATAGTTATTAAATATATATTTTCTAAAAATTCAATGTATTTTTAAATGCAACAATTTTTTAAAAATTATTTTTTAAAGATTTAATCTTATACAATAATTTTATTATAAAAGAATAGATTTGGAATAAAATTATTTTTAATTTTTATTCATAGAAGAAATTAATGGGTCAATTCTAAGGAGAATCGTGAGACTCGTAACTTGTTCTCGTAAAACTCGAGGAATTGCGTCATATGAATATT
>NW_017305581.1:115292-119969 GCF_001594115.1 Trachymyrmex septentrionalis | reverse complement strand
AATATTTTACTGTTGTAAACGAAGGAGCAGACTCCTCTAGAGTAGAATCCAGCTCGGCTTTGATATTGATTGGGCTAAGACCTTTCAAATGAAAGTATTGTATCACATAACGATGACCAATTTTTTCCATCTTTACAAATTCACCGAGATCGTCCACTATTGATGGCTGCCAAACAAATACTGAACAACATAGCGTCTTCAAACTTCATAGTTAAGTTTTAGAAAGTTGGTGCTTTCCCCTACAGTGATTTTTTTTATACAACAACCACCATCTGTACGTCAGGTCGGGTACTTCTGGGACCACCCTCGTATATAAAATTTAAATACATACATAATAATAAATCATATAGAAATCAGTCAAATTTTACTTAAGATATTTTTTCAAGTTTTCACATATTTTACTGTTCCGACAACAATTACTTACGCATATGAGAATGTATTACGGAAGTGTTAATAATTAATTCTTAAAAATAATATGTTGTAATATAACTTTATTACACATGGTTGAATTTGTAAAAAAATAATCTTTAATTTGGTAAAAAAAAATTTGAAAATCTGGGAAAATTATGGTGCTGGGGATATTTTGTTAAACAAAAAAATTAACAAAGTTTTTTTTTATCTATAACTTTAAAGTAGTTTTGAATCCGTACAACTTTTGTTCAACACTTTTTTTTAAATCTTTTTTTTATCTATAATACTTTCGACGATATATATATATTCGCCGAAAAAAAAAATATCGTTTTTTTTTAAAGAGGTGTTTTACCTATATATAAAAAACTACTTGTCTCTTAGATTTTCGTGTTTAACAACACATCTCAAGAATCAAATCGGTTCCAGACAGTTGTGAACCTTCCTTTGTTAGTAATAATATTTTTTTTTAATAAATGTAAGTTTTTATATTCTAAATGACGATCCTTCTAGTTTCCATTTATTTTTAAATCACCACTCGTATCCCGTAGCCTTTAATATTTGAGATCGCACGAGGTTCAGTCTCGAGTCAAAAGGATTAAGTTCCTTGATCTAAAAAGTAGGACCGATGTCGCACTGTCCATCGGAACAGGTGTCATAGCGTCTTTTCGGGACGTTAACTCATATTTCGGGATTGAAAGGGTGCATGCGACAGCTGTTTGCCTCTGTGCGTATACCTGTGAGATTGAGTCTAACCGTCCTTTCATACTTCCATTCTTCTTCATTATCTCCTCGATCAAACTTTCAAAGATTTGGACGTAACGGTATTTATCAAAAATAATTCTATTGTCGTCCATAATAACCGTCGTCATTTCTGGTCCTTAAAAATCAACTTTTTATTCACTTATCTCTATGGTGAACTGTAGTCTTCGATGTAACGAATTAAAAATTTTTTATGTCATTCAAAGTATCATCTGGAGCTGCTAAAATGATGTCGTCTACATATCAAAAATAGTCGTGTAGGTAATCTCTTAATTGCTAAAGTTTCTAAATCTTGCATCACAATTTGCGGATAAATCAAAATTTCGGATAAAATAGAAGACAGAAGTGAACCCATAGGTACCAAAAATCTATTTGTAGAATTTACTATTGAAAAAAATAGGTGGAGTTTAACTAAGCGTATGGCAATTAAAAATTTTTCTAATGGTCTAGTGGTTTTACAAGAAATATGAACCCATGTTTTACTAATGATGTCAGCTGCCAATTCTATGGGAACATTAGTAAAAAGAGAAATAACATCTAAGGAAACCATAACATAATCAGACTCAAAAAACATGCTATTTAGTTTGTTAATAAAATGAAAGCTATTTTTCACCTGGTTAGATGCCTCAGGAATACTAGTAATAATATTATGCAGAAATATGGATAAATAATATAGAGGACAGTTAATAAATGTTTAGAAGAAACAATGACTTAACGGATTACCTGGTTTATGGACTTTAGGTAAGCCATAAGTTCTGGGTGTATTACCATCCGTGATGAGTAATTTTCGGTATGTGGACTTATCTATAAAGCTTTTATTTTTCCATCTTATAAGGAAGCAACGAAGATTATCAATTAACTTTCTCGCAGGATCCCTAGCAATACTATGGTAAATATCCCATCAGAGGATAATCTCCATTTCGCTAATGTAATCCGCTCTGCCCAAACAACATTACCCTTGTCAACTCGTGTAATAAGTAAATCGTCATGAGCTTTTTCGAACTAATTAGTAATGTTCAACTAGCTAAATAATTGTTTGTCATTACGGCAGGACAACGGAAAATCATTCGAAAACTTATTGAAAATAAAAATCGTATTATTTCTGGTAAAATTTATTACGTTATTAGGACGACCAGATATATTATTCTCCACATTCTTTATGAACTCTATTATAGCCTTATCAATGTCTATCATAGTCTTATCAAATTTTACCATAAAAATCTGACTGAGACTATCAATATTTTTTTAAGATAATGGTTATTTTTTAAAATAAATAACAAGTGAAGGGCGAAGTAATGCGCTGACTCTTACTTCGCTCTTCACTTGTTATTTATTTTATATACGAAGAGTCTTTGTATTTTTGATAGTTATCTTTTAAATTTTATTTTTTTGACTATACAAAAAAGATTGATTTTCCATATTTACGATACTATTAATATAGACGTTATTTTACGTAAAAAAATCAAGGCCACACAGAAGTTTTTCACTGTACCTTACGTCAAACGGATTTCTGTAAGTTTTTTACCTATAATCCTCAAAATGGGGTGTAAATTATCTTATTCCATTCCGAACACTTAAAAAAATTACATTAAGAAAAGTAAAGACAAGCTTGACTCTCTCTCCCATCAGGGCGTAGTTTATAAAATATCATGTGAAGATTGCAAATAGTTACGAGGGTTGTTTGAAAAGTCCGTGCAAAGTCACTGCTGATGGCACTACTGGCGCGTATCAAGGTTAGATTTAGTTAGTAGCATCTCTTGGAGGAACACACACCAAGTTACAGCCAGATCGGTCTATTTGTTTGTGTTTGGCATTCATTTGAATCGAGGAAGTCGAGTGATTTTCAATAACGCACCAGCTCACACCTCAGCAGTTGTGGTCGCAAAATTAATGGAATTAGGGTTCCAACTCGTCTCACATCCCCCCTATTCTCCAGACTTGGCTCCCTCGGACTACTATTTGTTCCCCAATATGAAGAAATGGCTGGCGGGAAAAAGATTTTATGGAAACGAGGACGTGATTGCAGAAACAAACCCCCCTCGACTTCCTCGATTCAAATGAATGCCAAACACAAACAAATAGACCGATCTGGCTGTAACTTGGTGTGTGTTCCTCCAAGAGATGCTACTAACTAAATCTAACCTTGATACGCGCCAGTAGTGCCATCAGCAGTGACTTTGCACGGACTTTTCAAACGACCCTCGTATGTAGGCCAAACGAAAAGGAGACTTAAAATTAGACTACAAGAGCATATATCAGACATAAGAAAAAATCGGGATCTCCTTCTGTCATTACGGACCATAGAACGATTTGCAACCATAATTTTGATTGGAATAATATTAGAATTTTGGATAGTGAACCGTCATATAAACGTATAATTTCAGAAATGGTTTACACTAAGAGACAAAGACAGGACTTAAATAGGCAGAATGATACGGAACTTTATTATTTGATTCCTCTCTTCCTATCATACAATCTCTTTCCATCTACAGTGTTCTTTTTTCCCTTTTCTTTTTCACCCTCTCCATACTATCTCCTTAGTTCGTTTCCTACAGGTCGTCATTTTCATTATTCATTCGTTGATAATAAAGAGCAGTTTTCATCGCAATATTGCTTTAGTTTTATTTAGTTATATTACAATTTATTTTTTTGACATACTTTTATTTTATGACACACTACAATTTCATTATTGGACACAGATTACAAATTTAAAGTACCTTTTCTTTTTTTAAATAAATATTATACATTAACATCTTACATATTTTACTTTTATTGTATTCAAGTTTATATTAACGTTATTACCGTCATACGTTTTAAATTTTACATATTTCACTTTTATTGTATTCAGATTTATATTACCATTATTTATGTTTTATAGACGTATATTTATTGAAATTTATATTATTGTTATTTATGCTTTATATATGTATCTTCTTAAAATTCTGTTTGACTTATATTACTGGATTTTACAGTTTGTTACGTCCGGCGGACTCACGCGACTCTTTTCTTTCATAAAAATCTCGAATTCCTCGAAGCTCTAAAATTTTATATTCTTTCCTTTTTTATTTTTCATCTTAAAAACTAAGAATCCGTTATCTCCTCATGAATGTCGCTCCGAGATAAAAATCAATATGGAAAGCGTAAGACTGATTAACGCCAAGATTAACAATCAAGTCGCGAAACGATTCTCGCGAATTCGTAATTATAAAATTTAAGAAACGGCACGCGACGTTCAGGGGTAGATTCTGGGTGGTCCCGTGGCGACGATGCATCCGCGACATTTCGGCGCCCGAAACGTACGTTTCCCCATAAATCTTAGGGTCATAAAATTTTGGAGTTTCACTTTCCCACTCTATCGATTCCTGTCAACATCTTTCCTCCCCCAAAATCTTGACCAATCTAAGAGCGAAAGAAAATCCTACTCCCAGCTAACGAAACCTATTCCACCAATCCAAATTTGAGTAATCTGCGGCGATTAGTATAAAAATCGCGATTCCGCAACCCCCG
>NW_017305581.1:109678-114380 GCF_001594115.1 Trachymyrmex septentrionalis | reverse complement strand
GGGTATTCTCCCGCTGCTCCCTTCCCCCATCTTTTCCACGATGCCCAGGAACTCTTAGAGTTCATGGTGCACTCCTCCCCCTCCAACCAAGATTTGGTCGTCGTGAGGATTCCAGGATCCGACGGCCTTTTCTCGGTCCCAGTGGCGTCCCTCGTCCCGCTCGACCTTTTTTCTCTCAACCCATATGATCCTATCCTGTACTAATAGCACCCCTCCCCCCTTTCTTCTTCCCAAATCCACTCACCTCTTTCCCTATTTATACTCTCTTTACTCTCCCCTCATTTTCTCCTCCCTTCCATTCTTCTATCACACCACACACTCACACACACACACACATACACACACACTCTCGAATACATTTAATTAATTAATAAAAAAAAACGAAAATTGTAATATTATACTTACCCGATAAAATTATATTTATATTTTTTTTTGTGTTTAATTAAAAAATGTATAACTTCAGTTTTTATTAATTATACTATTATAAAATTTACTTCCCGGTAATTTATTTAAACTAAACCCCTCCTCGTATTCTTAAGCTCGCCCGAGATTGCACTTAGCCTTCTCCCCGGTCACTCGGATTAAGTTCCATGACCGAAAGCCAAGGCATACGGCCGTACTGGCACAGCTGGCGTTAAAGTGCGCCCCTCTCGGCACACTGACCCAGTTTGGGCCCTTTCTCAAAGTACGTCCGACTCGTGTGTCCGTTTAGCGGAGCACGAGCAGAGGATTCCGCTTCGTCCTCCGTTCGACCCCCGGCTCGTTAGGAGCCTCAGGACGAAGCGAAGCGCCTCCCGATTTGCGTCGGTCCTTCCCCACGGCTCCCTTGCGGTCCGGAGCCCGGACACGACCAAATCGGTCTAACAATTCGGTTCCTCGTTGCGTTCACCCCCTCAGCTCCGCATGCGCGCGGAGCTTGGACGTAACAAGTTTATACATATTATTTTAAACAATTCATTATATTTTATGGATTTTCAGTCTTCATTTTTCGATAATTTCAATCTATATACTATTCACTATTTTTGCTGATAATTACATTTATTGTACATTTCAAAAATTTACACAGTTCACTTTTATATTTACAGAATTTAGTCTAATCTTTTATTAGAAAGATTTATTAATAGGGTTATCAGCAATATGTTTATACTCTGAGGCATTATCAATATACTCAGCGATATATTTTTTGAAATTAAATCATAGCGCAAATCCAGGATCTATCCTTTGTTTAACGCATTTAGCAATAATTTTAAAAATAAAGTAAGGACTGAATATCTAAATTTTTTTTTTTTCGATTATCATTTCTCGCCATCGAATTTCTACAAGTAGTTGTCTTTGTTTGACTTATTTTGTAATTAACTGTTTTACGAGTATATATTATTCTTGTAACTTTGAGAATGACTCGATCGGTCGAAGCGTTTGTTTAATGTAAGCATATTTTTGTTTTTATTTTTATTTTTATAAATTTTTGTTTTTGTTACGTACATTATTATATTTTATTACTTTGGCTCGTAATCCTTCTTAACATAATTAATTGTATATTTACATAAATATTATTTATATTCCAGCGAGAAATGGATGGAAAAACCTCGTTCTACCCTAATGATAAAGTACAATCTTTCATACTGTGGATGTACTATCTTTCCATCTTTACACACTGTGTATAAGCGTACGTGTATATATACTTACGCACATACATATTCTTTAAGGCCAAATATGATTGCGATTCCTGGTGAATTTTTCTATAGCTGCATTTTCTTTTATTACAATTCCCAGCATTTCATAGTGAATGTATTCCATTGTATTTTTGTATGCATTCGGATAGTTTATATCCCAAACATAATATGAAGTCAATAAACAAGCCACTAATTTGGAAACAGATGGCTTAACAATTTTCATTTTAATCTCATCTGTGACAACATAAGCTGCAACAATAGCGCCCTCCATTGTGCACAGAACTAGTCGAGGTAAATCGCCTTACACAGTCATTCAATTTTACGTGGAAGACATAGTCTGGAAAAAAAGTGAAAATTAAAGTTTTTCGTGAAAATTTCTATATTAATTTCTATATTAATTAATAGATCTAAAAATACATACATATTTTTTTCATAGTGTAGAATTCAGACAGAATCTGTATAGAAGAAAAAGAGGTTTTATGCTTTTCCATTTACATACAATTAATTCTTTTTATCAAGAAATATAAGGAAGCATATTTAAATTTTACCAAAGTATCCAGTTTGAAATGTGGGCACTTTTCCACAATTTCAAAAATCCTCTTTGCATCATTCTGGATTGACTTCCTCCGTTCATTAAAGATATCTGTGAGTAAGCGTCGCACATTAGGAGAGTTATCCATGTTTTTTTTAACTTTTTTAAAGCATCTTCTATGTCAATTTATACTTATGTAGGTATTACTGTAATAAAACAATTAATTTCATTAAAGTTTAAACTATGTACGTTTTTTGAAATAATGGATCAGAAAATTACTCTTTGTCTACGATCAGAGATGCCATTTCTGTAGATGTAACTGGCTTATGAGAGATATTATTCCGTCTTTCATTAATATCATATTGGCTTTACGATTTCTAATGCATATGCTCAGCTGTGTTTCCACTATACCTTATAAATAATAGACCATATAAAGACTACAGAAATATAGCAAATAAAATTAATAATGGAAACAATAAAGCACAAACTCCTTATTTCTAAATGTATATATTTTTTTTTATGGGGAGGAAATGCCTACGCATTAACTCCTTCGCTTCTGGGAAATTCGCATTCACTAAAATCTCCCCGAGTGTTTGTATCAGGCATTGTAGTCGGGGAGACCAGAATTCGCGTGCAGCATTCTATCCGGACCCCTCGCGCTCCGCTTAAGCTCATTCCTGGGGGGGATCCCGATTACGAGAATCCTCCTCTTCCTCATCTGGGTCATAACCCTGTAAGAGCTTTGCCCTACCGAGCGAAGCGGGGACACCACCTTTGCTTCGCTCTGCCCTACTATAGAAGGCAGAGATTCCCGCGCGTAAAATGGCATTTCACCCTTCTCCCTCATGAGGTACGTCATATATAAGAGTAGGACGTATTACATTTCTCATGGCGAGATAAGAAGTCTCCTCGTTTCTTTTCGTTTATTTGGGCGGGCAAGAGATCCACCACCCGCTCGCACGCCGAAGGACCGGGAGGGAAGGCGTAGCTTCGGGAGATTGTTAACATAATCGCTGCTCTCCCTCCCCCCGTCCGTGTCACACCGTCCACGGATCCCCACGCAGAATAGGAGCCTCTGGCGCAGACGAGAACATCGCGTTTCTGTGAGAGGAGCTCGCGCCCATTCTCCCGCCCCCCAATCACGCTGAGGGTTCTCCCCAACAGGTATCCAGTTTTTGCTGGATCCTTGATTTCTGTGTCCACTCTGTGGCTTTCGCCGCCTGATCGCGACGCCATCGTCCATGTCCGCGCGCGCTTGTCTCTTGCCCCTTTGCCGCGGGGAGCCCGGGATCTGCATGGAGCTCCGTGAGTCGTCCCCCCTCCTCTCGTTGGAAAGAGGGTCGTCAGGGGAGATATCTTTTGGCAAAACGATAGTTTCTCCTTGCTGTGCTTCCCTGCCGCGAGCTTCACGCTCACATTTGGCGACTTCCTTCTGCGACATCACCTCCTTGCAGAAGGAGGCCATCACTGTCCATGATCTCTCGTCCCACAGCATGGCACGCCTCACGCTCAGGAGCGAGAGGTCCTCGGCAACCATTGCGACCAGTTCTCGGTGCTCGTCGATCAATTGGGAGCATATCTGGAGAATGTGTTGCGCCGAGTTCTGGTCGATTGCACAATAGTGACTCCTTCCTTGTACAACACAAGTACTTACTGAAACATCCGTGCCCAATGAGCACCTGTATCATCTTAAAGGACAGTCGTTCGGGTGCAATAGTCTCTGTCCGCTAGTTGGAACATCCACCGACCTTATGCACGATACCTCTCCTGCTATTTGATGGCGTCCACAACCATCGATGCCGGAAAGCCACTAGCTCTCTGATCGCCCGTACGTGCGAGTAACTTATCCCCTGCGTACTAATCGCTAAGTCAATGGGTAGCATTCCCACGAGGGCCACCGCGTGAGATACCGGCATGCGCAAACCAAGAGGAGAGCCAGTTTTCTCTGCACTCTATAGATAGTGTGCCTTATGCGCGCGTTGCTCTCCGCCTCGCTTGCCCGAGGCGCAGTATAAGTTGCAGGACATTACGTCGCCCGCGCACATTTTGCGTACCGTGACACTCGAATCACTCAGGTTGAACATCAGGCGAGTGAGCGCGCTCACCATTCTGCTCACCTTGAAGACCAGCTCAGCAAAGTGTTCGCCGAATCCTCATCAGCCGTCAAGGACGAGCCCCAGATATACGAGGTCTGTTCAAAAAGTATCGCGAATTTTGAATTTCCGCGGGTTACGTATATTCGATTTTCGATTTTTTGTGGCGTTATATTGGTACTCATGTCTCTCACTTATGCCGACAAGTTCGGCCATTTTGAATGTTCAGTTAATTGTTGACAGCTGCTTTGCTTGCACGTGTTTTGGCTCGTCTTCGATTTTTGCCTATTCCAAAAAATGGATCAAAGAATCTGTATCAAATTTTGTGTGAAAAACAAAATTAAGTGCGCGGACGCATTCCGAATGTTGACTGTGGCATATGGTGAAGCTACCTTGGACCGAAG
>NW_017305581.1:103060-109131 GCF_001594115.1 Trachymyrmex septentrionalis | reverse complement strand
GATCTGGCCCCCTGTGACTTTTTCTTGTTCCCGAAACTGAAGAGGCCCATGAAAGGACGACGCTACGCTACGATTGAGGAGATAAAGACGGCATCGAAGGAGGAGCTGAACAAGATCACAAAAAATAATTTTTTGAAGTGCTTCGAGGATTGGAAAAAACGTTGGCACAAGTGTATAATATCTGATGGGGATTACTTTGAAGGGGACAAAATAGATATTCATGAATAAATAAATAATTTTTGAAAAAACACAAAATTCGCGATACTTTTTGAACAGACCTCGTATATCTAATCATGATAGTTATCTTGACGCAGACCCCAACCAAGACAAGGAGAGAGGTGGCCTCCCGCTTTTGTTGTTATAGAAAAACACGCACTCTATTTTTCGAGGAGACACCTTCAATCCCTGATCTGTTATGGAGTCCGACAACATGATAATAAGAGCGATGGAACGACATGCGTTTCCTACCATCTTTCCCCCGTCGAAAGTACCAGGGTGTCATCCGCGTAGCGGACCACCACTTCCCGGCGGGAAGGCAGTACGAAGGACGGAATCATACGCCAGGTTCCAGAGTAGGGGCTTTAAGATGGACCTCTGAGGAATCCAGCACGAGACCGTCACCTCGCACTCGCCACCGTCTCTTTTGATGTAAACTATTTTTCTCTCCTGGAAGTAATCTACTATAGTGGCCAGGTAGGGGAGCATCTGAAAATGATTCATATCGCCCCGCTCATCCGGTCCTAGAGGAGGATGTTGAATGCATTCGTGACGTCTAGAGAGACCGCCATCATCATTCTCCCCTTCTTTGTGTAGGCCTCCGCGAAGGCTCATACCCAGCGGATTGCGTCCACCATAGAACGGCCCTCACGAAAGCCGTATTGACGCTCCGAAATATTGTTAAAGCCTGAAAGAGGTTCGATTCAGGATGGTAGCCTGAAGGAGAACTCGCAAGCCTGCCCTTCTTCCTCAGAAGGATAAGCTCGGCACTTTTCTGACCGAGGAAATCGTCCACATCTGAGGCATTAGCTAAAGAGGTGCCTTAAGTGATTTTTCATCGCACCGGCGGCCAAGGCCCAGATCTTACCCAAAATTCCATCCGGTTCCGGGGCCTTGGCGAACCAACTTCCAAGATCGCGATCATCTCTTATGGTCCCCAGATCCTCTCTCCACTCGTATGTGAGATCGGTGTACATGACAGAGGTCCCTGTTTTAACATGTTCTAGGCTAAGCGAGCACGCCGCCGGACCGATGTGGCAAGGACCCCCTTCCCAACAGAAAAGGCATCTTCCGTGCAACCGCATATTACATGGTCCAGGGTCCCGCAATGATAATAGCATCTGTTACGGTCCACATCGTTGATGCACGCTGCTCGGACGTGCCCTAGGCACCTGTAACACTGCAGGAGTCTTTGGAAGATGACCTCGACGCGATATCGCGACCATCCGATCTTAATTCGGATCTCTGTGACAATCCGTTTTGCCGCCACAACCGGGCAGCGCACTCAGATTGACCCCAGGCCATCTTATGTCGTTCGCACGCTCTTGTCCTTGACATCTATCAGCGCGCATCCTTCGACTTCCGCCACTCGCTCCGTCACCTCTTCGGGGAAGATAGAATCGTTCAGATCCCGAACCCGAAGGTTTAGCCATTTTCTGCGGTTTCGCTATTCTAACCTCTTGATCACAAAAAACCTTTCTTAATTTAGCGACCAATAAGTTGGCCTTGGAAGCATCCTCCGGGTCCGGGATCTCTAGGACCGGGTGACTTCGCGCTTTGCAAGGCTCCCCAGATTCATTCTCTTCCTCGTAAGTTTAACCATGTCTGCGTCCTCCGGAGGAACAAGTTATTAAAATTGCTGCTGTCCTGGGGGGGGGGAGGGAGGGAGGTCTCAGCTTGGAAAGATTCTTAGATCCCAAAACCGCCGCTTTATCGATTATTGTGATCCCACGGAGGGAGTTCGCCATCCCGCGCTGTATTTGCCGCTCTCTGGGTCGCGGCTTAAGCTGTTGCTGTTGGAGGAGCTGCTCCCCGTTGGCTCAGTTTTGAGTTGCGTTCCGTGCCTCCGCCGCTATATTAAGATTCCGCGAGATAGATCTTGGCCGCCTTCTTCGCGGCCCTGCGCTCCATCCTTGTCGGACTCACGCCTCCCGTGTTACGGGTGGAGCATCTTTGCTCTCTCTCTTTGAGGGCTACGGTACTGAAGGTTGTCTTTGTTCTCTTGTCACTCATGGCTCCGTTAGGATGTGCCGGTCTCGCGACCCGTCGCGCTGTCGTCATTTATAGGGGCACATCCCATACGGGTCAACAGTATTGAAAGCATCTCTTTGAGGATCTCACGGACCATCTCCGGTGGTAGGTAGGTCTTTCACCGGTGTCCTGCTCTTGTCCTCCCTCGAACAGAGTGGTGACCCCTCTGATGGGGAGCCTCCATGTAGGAGGAATTGGTCCGCTGCGTATCTTCTCCGGTATAAAGGGAGGCTTTACGGATTCCTCACCGGCATGTCTCTTGGTTGCAAGGCCTTCTACTCCAATCGCCTTTTATCGCAACAGTTCATGCTGCGATTTATTCGCCTCCCTGGAGGCGACGTTAACAAGGGCGCAGGCGGTTAACCACTCAGTTAACCTTGCTGCAGCATTTTGATGGAGAGCGCCTTCTTCAGAGGAGTTGATGCTGTGTTCGGAAGTAGGTTGTTTTTATCTGGAGGTTGGCAATCTCCCTCCTATATTCTTTCAGTCGCGGTCTTTCACTCTCGGCAGCAGTTATGAGTCCCCGTGGGCCCGTTTGTTTAGAACGGCGCACACTGCAAAGATTTTAATGTTCCCAAATGTACTTTCTGAAGGTGCCCTTGAGGTTAATTGATTTCTCGGCAACCTTACAGAAAGCATCTAATTCTTTTGTTACTGTCCGATATTTTTTCCATCGACTGATGAGCGTATTGTTTCTCTGCTAATTTAAAAGCATCTTTTGAACACTTTTTGCCCGCTTACTGCTTGTACCGCAGAGTTAAAAATGTCTCTCTCCAAGTATATCATCTTTTCTCCATTGGAATATCCCTCCAATACCGTTGTGCGTCCTCGGATTCCATTTCTTTAACCCGTTTGCTCCTTGTCATCGGATGAATTATCGTCATTGATGGGGACAACTTTGGATCTCCGCTCTACACTCCTCTTCCTTTTATCGCCTCGTTGTCGTAGCGCCACCCAATTGATTGAGAATGCGAACGACGCTAAGTTTGTTTTTGGTAGAGTATCCCCGGTTAGTGGTGCTAACGGGGGTTCCTTGCAGCTATCTGTGAGAGAGGCCCGACTTCTCTGGCTCCTCCTCTGCGAAGAGTTGTCCCTTGATGTCTGAAGGGTCCCGGCTCTGTCTCTATTAATGTTTCGATTATCTCCATTGTGGCACTGCACTCTGGGTTGCCCTCTTTGTTGTTGGGGAGAGTAACATCTCTAAAAGTATATACTTACACAACCTTTGCCACATTTCAATTCAGGATAGGCTTCAACGATATTCAAAGCGTAAATAATCTCGTTTTGGCTGATGGTTAGTAATAGCTGATAGATGAGTAGCCCAAAAGTAAACAAATGACTTCTGTCCTTGCAGTACCCCAATTTTTTTTCTGATGTTATCCAACTCAGGTGTCAATGTAGGAAGAGGTTCGGCACTATGCCTGAACCAGATGACTTGTCCATCTGATGACATCTGTTTGATATTTTTGATAAGGTTAAATTAATAATACTCGTATTAGCTGAACAACACAATGCAGCTCAATGGCAACTTCAGACAAAATACAATATAATGATGTACATTGGAGATGTACCGAATAGTAATTTAAAAAAAAATCGAATATTTTGTAATGTTATATGGCTGAATACCAAATATTCGGTAGCTAAATAGTAACTATTATACAAAGTCATTTTCAATGTTGCGGTAAACATATTCAAACATTGCTATAAACTAAAAATATATATAATATTACAAAATTCGTTATAAGTCTGAAATTGAGAATGACTTGAGCAAAGTCAAAATGTAAGTTTTGTCCTTTGTAATTATTATATGGATTTTATGATTTAAATTAAAGTTCTTTGTTACGTTACTGGCTCTTTGCCCTTCTTTTGCTTAAATTGTTTTATACTTATAGAGCCTTATTATTATTTATTAATTTTATACACGCGGGCGAAATGATGCGTTGTAATCATAATTATTTTAATTTCACATTTTCTTATATTCGGAATCAATTTGGTATTAAAGCGTGTCAATTTTTAAAAAAATTTTGTAACTTGGTAAAATTAAGCGTTAATGTTAGAGCACGTATTAGTTCTTTGAAATCATGCAATAAGTTTAATTTAATCGCAGCACATTTAAAAAGATAAACTAATACTAACATTGTACAATAGATATTCTTATAAAAAACTTGAGAAAATACAGTAATGTAAAAGCAATTTTACAGTTAGAATTGAAGAACTCACTTAGAATTGCGTTATCCGACGTCGGAAGTCAGATGTAGTTGTTCATATTCGATTAAATAGTTGAATACGGAATAATGACAAATTTTCTAATGCAGATTAGAGATTGCCATAAAGTAGTATTTTATCTGACAGCTTTATCTGCCGTTAAAGGATCTACATTTGCTTGTTTCTGAATCACAATAGGAATATCATTTATACACGGAAAAAAATTAATTCCTGATTTACGTATATTTTTATTCTTGAATGCTATTTACTTTCTTTAAGTATGAAAAGTTCTCTTTAATTATAAAATTTCATTTTCATCAATAATAAATAAATTTGTGTGATGTATATTTTATTCTTAAAATTGTATTCTTGTTTCTAAAATTATGAGATTGTTCTAACAAGCTTAATCGCATTATTTGAAAGCTATTCATTCTTGGATTAAGAATTACATATTTGAAAGTGCGCTCGACTTATATTCAAAGCTTATTTGTTTCGCGGGCAATATGGTAACAGTGTATGAAAATTCAAGGAATTCCAGTATCAATCAAAATGGCGGAAATAAATAAGGTAAATGAAGATAGTTTCGTAAGTGAAATGTTGTATTTATGGAGTATGCCTCCAAATGTGATTCAAACTTTCAAAAATAAGTGAGATGTTCAACTCGTTCTACGTAACCTATAACCTACGTTGTAATAGACGGTCGACTTCGTCACAATGGCAGAGAAACGCCTGTACACACAGGCGGATCTGCCGCAGTGGATCTGTTACCCAGGTAATGTAAGTGAGATGAACAATGAATTCATTACAGCAGATCCGCCTGTACAAGCATCGGCGTTTCTCAGCCACCACGACAAGGTCACTCGTCTCTCGTTCTCTTACAATTACACACACATATATAAAGGGTGTTTTTTTAAGCCCGATAGAACTTACAACTGTAAAAACTAGCACAAAAATGCAATCATAATCAAAAATTTTTTTTTATTCGAAAGATCAATGTATGGCATTAACAATTGAAAATAATTTCGGGCATATGGCCACCGCGGCTGTTCTTGACGAAGCGCATTCTGGACGTCCAATTTTGAGTGACTTTTTCGAGCAGTGCCGGCCGTATGTCACGAATAACACGAACATTGTTGTCCTCCAAGTCGTCAATTGTTGCTGGTTTATCAGCATAAACCAGTGACTTGACCTAGCCCCAGAGGAAATAATCGAGAGGGGTCAAATCGCACGACCTTGGAGGCCAATTGACAGTTCCATTTCTCGAAATCAACTTATCGCCAAATTTTGATTTCAATAAGTCGATGGTTGCGGTCGACGTGTGGCACGTAGCGCCATCCTGTTGAAACCACATCTCGTCCGGATCAATGTCATCCATATTTTCAAATAAAAAATCATTGATCATGGTGCGGTAACGATCTCCATTGACCGTAACGCGAGCTCCGGCCTCATTTTTGAAGAAATAAGGTCCGATGATGCCACCAGCGTGTAAACCGCACCAAACGGTGCATTTTTCTGGATGTAATGGAGGATCTCTCTCTGTAGGATCTCTTGTGGATTGTTCTCATTCCATATGCGGCAATTTTGCTTATTAACAAACCCGTTAAGCCAAAAATGAGCCT
>NW_017305581.1:92573-102961 GCF_001594115.1 Trachymyrmex septentrionalis | reverse complement strand
ATTATATATATATATATACATACTCGTAATCATTGGACCGTGCCTAGATCTGTGACCTATGCAGATTTCTACGTTTTATTTTTGTTCGTAAAAATGGTATAAGTCTAGGGCTGCAATATTCACTGCCAGTTCTGAAAATATAGTGCACGTAACGTATGCTATAGATTGCAATACTGACAGTGAATATTAAAACGCAGGCAAAGTAGACCTAGACTAACATTTTTTATTTTAGAAATAATTTTCCTTTTCAAAATTTTTTTAGTTAACACTAAACGAGGGTTAATAAATAGATAAACAGATTACAAAATAGAAACTTCTAACTGCTGTTTTGGAAGAATAAGTATTAATCTATTTGTAAATATTAAATAATTACTAGTTTTTAAAAGTAATATTTTCTTTTTTGTATGTGAAATTTAATTTCAGATCAAGGAATAGATGTTAATGTATTTTTGCAATTTAATGAAAATGATGCAAAAAAATTATTAAAGGAATTTGTTCTAGGAATGAAAATTTTGGAAAAAATATGCTGAATAGAAAGATAATATCAAATTTCAAGTAAGATATGTTCCATCTATTTTCAAAATGTATATATATATATATGTATAGATATATATATTTATATGTATATGTATATATATATGTATAGATTACACAACATACACATTACAGTGTACATTACATATAACTTTAATTAAATCATTATTTTTGATAACATTGATCAAAACGTAGTTTCTAACTTTGAAATAAATTATAATTTAAAATTTGTGTTTTGAATTAATTAATAGTCTCTCTTAATGTTTCTAATCACAACCACATAAATCTTATATTGAAAAGTTTTATATATTCAAATACGTATTTTCTCTTTCTTTTAGTCACGTCTGCTAAATCTAGACAGAAGACATATTTTTATCCATAAATAACGAAATGAAACAGGACGAATCAATGAAATGAAGTCTAAAATTTCGATTTTATCTAAAGAAGTTGAGGACGTTTCTGACGATTCAGATTACATTAATGTAAGTATTATATTATTAAACTACAATAATATAACTTAAATTAAGAAATTAACTTTTGTTGTAAAATAAAATAGACTTATTCTGGATGGGAGCACAGTATTTACATGTTTGAATCGACATAAGATTGCTGTGCTACAATGAAAAGATATAATATATCACTAGAATAAATATACATATATCATTAAATTTATTTATTTTTAAAAATAATTTTCATTAAAAATTTTCTTTAAAAAAGAGTTTACTCTCTCTCTAATTTATAATTCTACTACATATTAATTTTTTATTTTAGAATTCAGAATCAGATTCGGAAAACAACAAATTTCTTAATGAATTAGGATTAAAAGGAAAGCAAACTTTAGCTAAAACAGAAAATCCAACTTCTGTTAAGAAAATAGTTACTCCAGACATACTTGCTGAAAAAAAATCACTGCTTTGAGTGCTTCATGTGAATTAATGGATTTGGTAACTAAATAAAATTGGACTTTTACTTTCAATTTTATTGTTTATTTAAGTCAGCTTGAGATTTTTATACGCATTATAAAAAAAATATGATCAAAATATTAATTATTATTTTGCTTTCATTAGATTTTTATAACGTTGACCGAAACTAATTATTATTTTTACTGTAGCGACACGTGCGCGCGGCGTCGCCCTCAGTGTAGAGTTTCTGTTTGGCTTTCTCTATATTTTTTTCCTCCGTCTTTTGTCACCGGTTTGTAACTCGGTGTATCTTTTGTTTATTACTCGAATCGGGTACGCCTGGAGCTTTTTCGAAACAAAGGAAGCTCGCGTGTGATGCGCGAGGAACCGCGCAAGAATCTCGAGAAGAGTCAGTCATATTTTACTTGTCGACTCGAACGCACCACGCTTTCGACTTCTGTCTAACGAATAAAGTACAAGTGTCCGCGCCAACTGAGTCACAGTTAATACCGAACCATTCCTTCACCCACATAATTGGTGACCCCGACGTGATCTCGCATGCATATATCGCGTTTTCCGTAAAGTGCAGTGTGGGTAATTGTGTAAGTACACCAAAAAATTATAAGAACTGACGTTGAGACCCAACCATAACTCCTGCTATCATGGATAAAGAAAGCTCTGCCGCATCGATCGACCGAGTGGCGACCAAGATTCCGCCGTTCTGGGCTCGCAATCCCGAACTGTGGTTCCGCCAGGTGGAGAGTCAATTTGCGCTCTCGGGAATCACAAACGACGATACAAAATTTCATTACGTCACGGGCAACCTCGATGCCCGATACGCCGAGGACGTCCGCGATATATTGGTCGATCCACCCGAGACCGGAAAGTACCAGTTACTTAAAACGGAGCTCATACGCCGGCTCGGGACCTCACAGGAGAAAAAGACTCGGCAGTTATTCGAACAAGAGGAGATGGGAGACCGAAAGCCATCCCAGTTCCTTCGCCACCTGCGTGGACTGGCGGGCACCGCCGTTTTGGACGAGTTGCTCAAAACCATCTGGCTAGGGCGAATTCCAGCGTCCATGCGTACCACTGGCGGTTTGGTGCTGACGCGACGAGATGCGAACCGCCGTGCAACTTCCGTTCGGGAAACGATCCGGGCGGTCGCTAATGGAGGCAAGCGACCCGAGCCCTACGTCCCTCCGCTTGTTCGTCACGGACAAAAACTCCAAGAAGGTATTTTTAGTTGATACCGGCGCCGATCTCTGCGTTTACCTAAGAACATTTCTACGCGGGTCGAGGGAGAAGTCAACGTATGAGCTCACGGCGGCAAACAACAGCGTCATCGCGACTTATGGCACGATCACGATTACGCTCAACCTCGGGTTACGCCGGGCCTACACGTGGAGGTTCGTCGTCGCCGACGTGCCTAAACCAATCATCGGAGCGGATTTCCTGGCGTTCTATGGCTTGCTCGTCGACGTTCGTGGCCGTCGCCTAGTGGATCAGCTGACTTCGTTGACTGCCAAAGGTCACGTCGCAAAGGGTGACATCCCCGGCGTTAAAACCATTGCTGGAACGTCGATCTATCACAAGCAGTTACAGAAGTTTTCTGAAATCACGCGCCCGAGCGGCGCCCCTGCTGAGCCAAAACATTCGACCCAACATCATATCTGAACGACACCAGGTCCTCCCGTGGCAAATAAGCCAAGACGTTTGCCGACGGGGAAACTGCGCGCGGCCAGGAAGGAATTCGAGACCATGATCCAGTTTGGGACAGCACGACCATCGGAAAGCTGCTGGGCATCACCACTGCACATGGTCCCGAAGAAAGCCAGCGACGAGTGGCGTCCGTTCGGAGATTACCGCGCCCTCAACGCAAGGACCTTGCCAGACCGATACCCCGTCCGACACATAGAGGACTTCGCGCAGTCCTTACGAGGTAAAAGTATCTTTTCAACCATAGATCTAGTTCGGGCGTACAACCAGATCCCCGTCGCACCGGAGGACATCAGAAAAACGGCTATAACGACACCGTTCGGATTATTCGAATTTCCGTTCATGTCGTTTGGCCTGCGCAACGCCGCGCAAACCTTCCAGCGGTTCATCGACGAAGTCCTCCGAGGTCTGGATTTCTGTTACGCGTACATAGACGACATACTCGTCGCATCGACTTCCGAACGCGAGCACCTGCAGCACCTGGAGATCGTGTACAAACGGCTAAGGAAATTCGGGATAGTTATCAACCAGACCAAGTGCGCGTTCGGGCAGGCAGAAGTTAAATTCCTTGGCTATCGAGTTTCCGCCGAGGGGACTCAGCCCTTGCCCGAGAAGGTCGAAGCCATCCGGAGTTACCCGCAGCCGACGACGGCGAAACAGCTGCGACAGTTCCTGGGTATGTTGAACTTTCATAGGAGGTTCATACCCAGAGCGGCTTACCTTCAAGCACCATTGAATGGTTGACTCGCCTACTCCAGGGGAATATCAAGGGCAAGACCCCCATCGCCTAGACTACATCGACACAGGCCGCCTTCGATGAATGCAAGGAGAGCATTCCGCAAGCGGCTTTACTGGCTCACCCTGAACCGGACGCGCCGCTCGCAATGGTCTCCGACGCCTCGGATTTCACAGTGGGGGCGGTCCTTCAACAACGAATCGGCGATAGTTGGGAACCATTAGCCTTCTTCTCTAAGAAGCTAAGTGGTGCCGAAGAGAAGTACGGCGCATACGACCGGCAACTCCTCGCCATCTACCTCGCCGTCAAACATTTCAGGCACATGGTAGAAGCTAGGACCTTCACGATCTACACGGAGCACAAGCCGATCACCTTTGCTTTTTGACAGAAAGCCGATAAGGGCTCGTCCCGGCAATGCCGTCACCTCGACTTTATCGGTCAATTCTCGACCGATATCAGGCACGTATCCGGTAAGGACAACATCGTCGCCGACGCCCTCTCACGCGTTGAAGAAATCGCAGCTTTGGATTACGAAGCCCTGGCAACATCACAGGAGACCGACGACGAGTTAAAAATCTAGCTTAATGGGAACTCGGCACTGCAGATAAAAAGGGTGCATTTACCGGGGACACCGGTGAGTGTGTATTGCGACGTGTCTTCAACAACAGCAAGACCGTTCGTCACCGAACAGTTCCGCCGGGCGGCATTCGAATCGGTACATCAGCTCGCGCATCCAGGGATCAAGGCGACCGTCAAGCTAGTGACACAACGATTCGTTTGGCCTTCAATCAAATCCGACTGTCGAAGATGGGCAAGAAGCTGCATAGAGTGCCAGCGATCAAAAATAACTCGCCATGTTTCGGCGCCGTGCGGTACCTTCGCACCACCGTCATCGAGATTCGAGCACGTCCATCTCGACCTTATCACCATGCCCAGCTCGGAAGGCTACAGGTACTGCCTGACTTGCATCGACCAATTCTCTCGATGGCCGGAGGTGATGCCGCTCGTGGACCAGGAGGCAGTCACCATCGCTCGCGCCTTCTACGAGGGCTGGATAGCTCGATTCGGCATCCCACTCCGCATCACCACCGATCAGGGGAGACAATTCGAATCGCAGTTATTCAGGCAGCTTAGCGCGCTATACGGAGTAGCGCACCTCAAGACAACAGCGTATCACCCAGCGGCCAATGGGATGATAGAGCTACATCGACAGCTCAAGGCAGCCATCAAGTGCCACGAGAAGGACCAATGGACAAAGGTTCTTCCCACCGTGCTGCTCGGCATCCGGGCTGCGTGGCGAGAGGATTTGGGAGCGACCACAGCCGACCTTCTCTACGGCGAGTCAATTCGGTTGCCCGGAGAGTTCTTGGCTTCAAGAGCACTCCCAGAAGGCGACGCGGCCGAATACGTCAAAGATTTAAGGCAGCACTTCCGAAGACTCCGCCCGACAAATGGCACCCGCCACGGCGAACGGCGGACCTTTGTGTTCAAAGATCTCAGTACGGCGGACCAAGTATTCGTGCGCCACAACGCACCTGGAGGAACCCTGCAGCGACCGTATGACGGACCCTACAAAGTGGTCAGCCGCAAACCGAAAACGTTCGTGGTTCACATCCGAGATAGGAATGTAACCGTGTCGATCGGCTGAAGCCCGCCTACATCATTTCAGAAGACGAGGAACCAGAGAAGGCTAGCTCGCTACCAATCGAGCAGCGTTTGGAGAACCCCCCAAGTCCCAGCACATCATTGCAACCGTCCGTGCCATCGGAGCTGGATAACCCAGAAAATTCAGCAAGGAGGACCGACCCACCAACCGCCCAGGAGCCGACTAAGACCGCTTTACGGCAAACCACACGATCGGGCAGACGAGTGCGATTCCCGGACCGACTTCAAGGCGGTTTCTCGTGATTAGGCAAATCACTAGCAGGGGGGTACTGTAGCGACACGTGCGCGCGGCGTCGCCCTCAGTGTAGAGTTTCTGTTTGGCTTTCTCTATATTTTTTTCTTCCGTCTTTTGTCACCGTAACTCGGTGTATCTTTTGTTTATTCCTCGAATCGGGTACGCCTGGAGCTTTTTCGAAACAAAGGAAGCTCGCGTGTGATGCGCGAAGAACCGCGCAAGAATCTCGAGAAGAGTCAGTCATATTTTACTTGTCGACTCGAACGCACCACGCTTTCGACTTCTGTCTAACGAATAAAGTACAAGTGTCCGCGCCAACCGAGTCACAGTTAATACCGAACCATTCCTTCACCCACATTACTTTTGATATAGTTTAATTTTCTTATCAACATCCAAGGTCAAATTTATGATTTTTTTATTAATCAAGCTTTCACATCAAAACTCTTTATTGCATTGCTACTGTTATAGGAAAATTGCAAAAAAAACTTTGTTATTGCTTTTCAGGATTTAAAGAAACTACTTGATCAGTTTTTAGAGGTAAGGCTATTCTTCAAACTTATGAAATGAATAAGTGTTTGAAAGAAGAAGATCGAACAGCCCTTGTTATTAAATGGTTACTTTTCCATATCACTTAGTAAGCTATTACATTAATAAATATATTTTAATATGTTTCTCTCTTGGTTACTTGAATACTGTGAATAACAGTAGTTAAATTAAAGCTTGTGTACTTTTTTTCTAACTAAAAACTACTAAAAGCAACTTAGCAAAATTTTATTTTTTGTTTTATTCTTTATTTTTTGTTTACAGGCCAAAAAAATCTGAGTTAATTATATTGAAAGACAAGATTTTAACTCTATTTGCAAATGAAGAGATACTGTACTAAGTTTCATCTGCATGTTATGCGGAATCTACAATAGAAGTTGTAGACGGTGGATCATAGGATCTTAAGTCGTAAAAAATTGATCAATCATAATCGAATATGAGGAAAATAATCGACTATGAATAGTTAATTTCCTATGATTTAAGACCCTATGATTATTCACGTCTCCAATATATTGCAAACCCCGCATTAATCTGACATATAAATCTTTAATTTATATTATTAATAATTTATTACAGAATGTTTATTATATTGCTCCAAAAGAAGAGGGAAGTATTATTGTTTATTAATGTTTCCACCATTGTGATTACATAACTTCCTTAATTACAATTTAATTACAATTTGATTCTTTATATATCAATCATTCTCTTTGTTTATTTCTCCTTCATTCATTCTCTTTCTCTCAACTTTCACCATCCACTCATATCCTCTCCCATCCTCGTTTAATACATCTATTTCATCTTCATTCTCTCCATCCAAACCTACACATACTCTCAGGTGTCTTACTGACTCACTCTCCCATCCACACAATCTACATCTTCTCTCCTCATCCTTCAACCAATACTTATTTCCTTTCGTTTCATTTCCGCACCTCCATCTTGCTACTCTCTGTATTTTCTTTCCCTCGGTCCTATTTTTGTTTCTTCTTATATATTCTGGGATACCTTGTACCCATCTGTATTCCTCACATGACTTTGATTTACTCACTTTAAATCCCCTCTCCTGTTCGTCTACCTCCGTATCTCTGTCTTTCATCCTGGTCCACTTGTCCTCTCCTTCTTCCTGTAGTGCTTCTTCACTTCTACCACACCTCCACAAATAGTTCCGCCTCTCTATACTTTCCTTTGTCCAATCTTTTTCCTCCCTCTCTTTCTCCTCTCTTCTTCTTTCTTTAATACATCTCTGTCCTATTTCTCCTACTTTTCCACACTCCATTTTGTCCTCAAACCACCCTGCTCTCTTGCCTGCTTCAATTCTTATTTTCTCTCTTTTCAATTCTTCTCTTACTACATATCCCGGTGTTGTTCCATCCAACTTTAATATCCATCTTAAATATTTCTCTTGCAGCTTCTCTACTTCCTTCCATTCTTTATACCCCCATATCTCCACCCCATATAAAAGTATCCCCTTCACTATGCTATCGAATAACTTCACTCTCCATCTTATGTCCCCCTTAAACTTTCTCTCCCCAAAGCTCCATATCCACCCCATTGCTATCCTGGCTTTCCTTACCCTCTCTCTTATATGTCCATCCTCCTTATTATTACTTTTCATAATATATCCTAGATATTTAATTTCCTTCACTTCTTCTATTTTTTTCCCCCCCCACCACCAGCTTCCTACTTTCTTTCTTCCTCCATCATTTTGGAATACCACAACTTTCGACTTTTCCGTACTTAATTCTAGCTTCTTTCTCTCCAAATATCCTTTCAGCATCCTCAACATCACTCTCATCTGTCCTTCCTCTTCCGCTACCATTACAATATCATCCGCGTATTCCAGTGTCCATACTTTACTATTCCCTACTTTTACTCCGCCTGGCCCTTTTTCCATTTCCTCTTCAATATCGGCAATATATATATTAAATAACGTTGGGCTAAGCGGACACCCTTGCCTCACTCCTTTCTTCACCCTAAATTCTTCTGTTTCTTCATCCCCTATCCTTACTCTGCATCTCGTATCCTCATAAATCTCCCTCACCCTATCTATTATACTTTCTGTAATTCCTCTTTTCTTCATCATATCCCATAGTACTGCTCTATCTATATTATCAAACGCTGCTTTTAGATCTGCAAACAACACCCATAACTTCTTTTTATCCTTTAACCTTCTTCCTATTAAATATTTTAGTATCTTTATATTCTCTATTGTGCTTCTTCCCTTTCTAAAACCTGCTTGTGATCTTCCCCACCCATTCTTATCATCTAATTCTTCAACGATTCTCTTGTTTAATATATTCGTATATATTTTATAAGATGTACACATTAAAGTCACTCCTCTGTAGTTTTTTACGTCTTTCTTCTCTCCTCTCTTCCATATAGGTACTACCATTCCTATCCTCCATTCCTCTGGTATACCTTCTCCACTCCATACTTTCTTTATTACTTCTCCTAACTTCTTCCACACTTTTTCCCCCCCACTTATCCATACCTCGTTTTTTAACTCATCTATTCCTGCTGCTTTACCTTTCTTTAACCTTTTTATTTCCTCGTAGACCTTTTCCATCTCTAACTCCTCGTCTCCTCTTCTATCTCTCTCTATTCTTTTTTCAGCAATTGCTATCTGCTTATCTCCTCCTAACGTTTCCATGAAGAATTTCTCCCACTTTTCCATTGTTATTTCTTTACTTATTTCCTGCCTTCTTTTCCTATTCTTGTTTATAAAATTCCATGCCTGTTTTTCAGTCCTTATTTTTTCTACTTCCTTCTCTTCCCTTTTCATATATTCTTTCTTCTTCCTCTCACATAATTCCCTGTAATCTTTCCTTTTCTTTATGTATTCTCTATACTTTCCTTCCTCTTGATCTTTTCTATACTCTCTTCTAGCTTTATGCGCTTTTCTCTTTTCCACTTTACATTCTCTGTCCCACCACGGCACCCATCCTAACCCTCTTTTCTTTGTTTTTTCTTTCCTTGACATTGCTTTCTTAATAAGAAGAGGGAAGTAATCAATCTCTTACTAGAGGAAAACTTTTTAATAGAGCAAGAAATTTGAAAGAATGGATGAGAAAGCAAAATCTTTTTCCAAGAGTTAAAACATCTAAATAGAATGCTTATAATAAATTAGTCACAAAAACAGGTATTCTGCTTGTTTTTTATTTTGCATATTTAATGTTTTATTTACTTTCCTATAATCAATTTTTGCAGCTTATGGTTTGGACCTTTTATGAAATTTTTAAATAATCAATGTGATTTTAAGTTAGCCTGATTATTGAGGCAACTATAGACAATACGAGGGAAAGTCAATAATAACAAAACTCAATCAACGGGCGAAGTAAGAGTCAACCACATTTTTTAAATTTTCATAAAATTATATATTATATTAACAGCGATGAAACATCACGCAAAAAATAAGACTATAAACTAATACATTACAAGTAACAAGTTTCGGCTACCAGTTTGAGCCCTCTTCAGACATTAGTACAATGAAAAATAACAGAATAAAATTAATTGTCGCAAATGTTCTTATATTCAGAATAATCACAGTTCGGGTGAGTCTTGATCTCAAAACATAATTTCCGTATGGTTGAACAGTCAAAAGTATTAAAAATGTCATTGGTAAAGTTCAAGTTAATAAAAAGAATAAATTAAAAAACAAAAAAACGTACTACCGACAACTACGCATAAATAAAATAATATAAAATACCGAAAATCCAACAAAATCAATAAAAATTATTTCATAAAAAACTCACCAGAAATCATATGTAAGAAGTTTGAATTAATATGTCCAAAAAGAAATAAAAAACTTATGAAATATGTACAGTGAGAAGGAGCGCAGATATGTAAGACAGACATTATGTATCGATTTTCATGTACGTTCAGTAGTGCGGATCAACACAGACTGAGAGAGGAGACGGACTGTTCGTAACCGAAAGTCAAACTCTATTTATGATTGGAATATAAGCTTTGTGGAGGCCATCGGTATCAGTCTGTAAATTGAGACCATTCTTTTGTTTCTTGATGTTAATCATCTCTGAAACCAAACGTCTCCGATAGC
>NW_017305581.1:87839-90695 GCF_001594115.1 Trachymyrmex septentrionalis | reverse complement strand
GCTATTACAGGTGATAAGGGGGACCCCATGGGAGTGCCGTAACTCTGTTTATAAAAATTGTTGTTAAACGAAAAAAATGTGGAATCAAGAATAAACTCTATTGCCCCCACAAACTACCCCTCTCTAGGGAGAGGACAGTCTCCGGAAACATACATCCAATGTTCATTAATACAGTCTATGGCTATATCCACCGGAACATTCGTGAACAGAGAGTTTACGTCCAGTGAGATTAATTTGTATTGGTCTGTAGTGTGTAATCTTTTTAGTTTCTCAACTAGTTCGAAACTATGTTTTATATAACTCTTTGCTTTAGGAATGGATTTAACTAATATGTTGTGTAAGAATGTCGCCAGTGGATAAAGCGGACTGCCCAACGAAGAGACAATGACCCTCAAAGGGCAACAAGGTATATGTATTTTCGGCACACCATAAGCTCTCAGAAGTGATCCGTCACTACAATATAACGTCTTGTAAATATTTTACTTCGCTAATATACTTCTTCGTCTTCTATCTAGTGAGCATGGACCTTATCGCTGTCGTCATTTTCCTGATGGGATCTTTATTGATATGAGAGTATGTGTCCTTGTCATTCAGCAGAATGATCATCTTATCCATGTAGACCTCTCTGTCTAAAGCGACTGTGACATTGCCCTTATCTGCGTGTGTGAAAAGGAAAGTCAATAAGTTCTTAGAAAATCTGTCAGAGAGCACTCGCAGTGTCATGTCACATTACTTTTTGACAAGTAGCATCTTTCAGCTGATTACTGTGAAATTTTGAGCGGAATTCATTGCGTGATTTCATTTCTGTAGATGATTAAAGCAAACAACCTTCGTATTTTTTGCAAAATGGAAAAAAACGAGTTTCGTGCAGTGATCAAATATGTACATATGAAAGGTTTAACGCCGAAAGAAATCAAAGCCGAGTTGGATAATGTTCATAGCACATCTGCACCAGCGTTTGCGAATGTATACAATTGGGTGAATGAATTTAAACGGTCGTACATCCACATGTGATGTACCTCGTTCGGGATGTCCAATTGAAGATGCTGCTACGCCAGAAATCATTGATAAAGTCCACGATATTGTTTTGACTAATCGACGAGTGAAAGTGCACGAGCTTGTTGAGGCCACGGGCATATCACATGGCACAGTGATTTCAATTTTGCACGAACAATTGGGTATGAAAAAACTATCGGCAAGATGGGTGCCGCGTTTGCTCACTGTGAATCATTAGCACGACCGTGTGACGATTTCAAAACAATATTTGGAGATGTTTCAATGTAATCCAGATGAATTTCTGCGTCGATTTATTACTATCGACGAAACATGGATCCATTACTTCACACTTGAGACGAAGGAATAGTCAAAACAATGGACTTCACTGGGTGAACTAGCTCCTAAGAAGGCGAAGACCGTGAAGTCGGCCGGAAAGATGATGGCCAGTTTTTAAGGATGCACGCGGTATAATATCAATTACCTTCAGTCAAAGCAAACGATTAATGGCGATTACTACGCAGCCTTATTGGACCGTTTCAACAACATTTTAAAGAAAAAAATGTCCTCATTTAGCAAAGAAGAAAGTGCTCTTCCATCAAGACAATGCACGGGTTCACACGTGCCCGGCACCGATGGCCAAATTCAACGAATTCCGCTACGAATTGCTTCCCCATCCAGCATATTCGCCAGATTTAGCTCCCTGACTATTTCCTGTGCCCAACCTGAAGAAATGATTCGGAGGAAAGAGATTCACCACCAGAGAGCAACTCATCGCTGAAATAAAGGCTTATTTTGAAAGGTTGGACAAATCATATTATTTGGACGGCTTGAAAAAGTTGGAGAATCGTTGGATCAAGTGTATCGAGCTGAAAGGAGACTATGTTGAGAAATAAAAATAAATCGATCAAAAAAAATGTGCTTTACTATGTTTTTCTAAAAACTTATTGACTTGCCCTCGTAAATTGCAAATAATTAAAACTTAATTTCTATTAAATTTATTAGTTAAAATTTTCTGATTTAGTTAATTATAATTATATACATATAATAAATAAATGAGTAAAAGTTGAAGCTTTTTACCAGATAAAAATTGTATATGTGCTTTCTAGGAGTTTTCAATTAGTTTTTAAACTTGTCTTAAAAAGTATAATCCTCTTAAAAAAATATTATTTCATAATTTGTGTAAAAAATAAATTATATAAAATGCTATTTTTTATATAATAAATTATATTAATGCTATTTATTAGTTTCCTAACACATTTATTGTTTCTTATTTAGCTGTTTTAATGACACCCACAAATAATATAGAAATAGCTTTAAATTGGCTGAAAAATTTTTATGAATCTTTTGAAGCAAAGTGGAGGAAAAATGGGCTATAACATATATAATAAGTACAGAGATGTATTGATAGCTTCAAGATCTAAGGCTAAAAAGCGACGTATAAAAAATATTAAAGCTGCAGCTTATTTGGATGAGCACAAAGTTCTTCGTCTCAGTCATGGTTATATGTTAATAAGAATTTCTGTTAATAAATTTAATTGCTTTGTAAACTATGTTTTACAATACCGTAAAATATCTGTACAAAAAGTTACACATTGAGCGTTCTTCTGTTTTATTATCTAGATTGAAATAGATTTTGCATATCTTGTCAACCTGGATTAGGGGATGTATTGATAAAAAATTGGCAATTGTTTACTAAGAAAATTAATTCTATTTAAAAAAATAGTTTTCAATCTGTGAAAGATCCTAAAGCGAAAATGTTGCGGCAGTTTTATTTAAAGACTACCAAATAGGTACAACTTTATATCATATGTTGTGTGTGTATGTGTGTGTGTGTGTACACATACGCGCGCGCGCGCGCGC
>NW_017305581.1:81104-87819 GCF_001594115.1 Trachymyrmex septentrionalis | reverse complement strand
CGCACACACACACACACACACACACACACACACACACACACACACACACACACACACACGTGTGTGTGCGCGTGCATGTGCAGTATACAGGCCTTGAATAAAAATTAGAGAAAAATTTTATGGATATAATTGACATAATTAGAATATCAATAATTAGAGTCAAAACATATTCTACTTATACAATGTTTACCTTCACTGTTACTAAGTAGGCAGGTGTGGCTTGGTAAAAAGAAATGTAAACCCACAATTTAAAAAAGCAGAGATGCTTTTATTGCTAATGTTAAAGTAAGCTTTGGTAATATTTAACATTTTTAATCGTTTATGTATATTACATCAGTTAAATAATCTTCTTCTTTAACAGATTTCTGGCTAAGTTAAATTTCATAGCAGAAAGACGTGAAAAAATATGCAATTAATTTGGACGATCTGCTTCCGTACAACCATACATTTTATATGTTGGCAAGGAATCAGATGTGATAGATGAAATACTTGTTGTGATAGATAACTTCTATTACAAATTAGGAAGCTTCCAGCAAGCATTGGATGCTTCAAAGTCTTTTTTGTTTGAAACATAGTTTTTACTGCCCAATGTGATCATATATGGTTACTTATTCAAAAAGCTCTTTATAGTTTTACAACAACAGATAACGTAAACATCCTTAAAGTAACAAGTTTTTTAAAAAACTTGAATTAATGAATAAGGAAAACTAATTGTTTGGGATACTTTTTACTGTATTTTTAGCAGTCCTATTTTTTTCTAAGAAGAGTTCTATCTTTTTTTTTCATTACATAATCGTCATAATTATATAAAATTGACTGCAACTTATTGTGATATTAAACTAACTACAGTTGCTAAACTGTAGTTGCTACAGTAAAAACATTATACTGATGTTACGTCCAGATTCTACAGTTCTTTTCTTCGGTTAAAATTTTCGTTATCATCATAAAAATTATTAACAAGTAATATCGGTAGATCATCTTTTTCTATCATAGGAGGTACAATAGTGACGAGCCGAATAACATTTGTCTTTTTAAACTAATAATCCACTTGGGACGAAGTTGTTGGATTAGATATTTGAACTAAGTGCCAAATAGGCACTTAAACTTTATCCCGAGGAACAGGAGAAGTAAATAAATTAAGAATTACAAACTGAAACAGCAGTTGTCTGTAATAAATGACACATGTGACTCTAAACTATTGGACGTCCGGCAAATGGTCGATGACGGAAGTTTTTTTAGACACATATCCCAGTATCCTATTTCACAACCGATTAATTCTAGTTCTAGATTAGACCAGTAACACACGTGAGTTCGACACCTCTAATTCGCGAATATAAAAAGGAGCCCTTCACGAACAGTTAAGCAGTCAAACTCCATCTCTGACACGAAACTCTGCCGGTAACTACACGTAATTATGTAGTAAATCGACACTTTGCCGGTCCGTAATCTTACCGATCTTAGTGGTGAGCCATGATCTGTTAGATCGAGTGATCTATTTTGTTATTACTGTCAAGTAATAAGTGTGACTCGACCGGAGCCTCCACATCGCTGGGTTAATCCTCCCTTTGGAGTCCTTGGACAATCACGGAGATTGGACCTTTGAGTCATTCTTAAAAACCTAAACAGAAAAACTTGCAGAATAGCAGTAAGTCTCTCCTTTCAATTACTTATTTCGGGAATCTTACCAGATCACTCTCTAGGAAAACTCTTAAACAACTTTCCTTTCAGTCTCTGCACTCTTAATTGTTTGCTCCTACAACTCGTCTATCGTCCTCTCACATTCATTGATTTCTTCGATGGAATCTGTATCTCTTATTTAAAAGTCCGCCTAATCCGCGAACTTCACTCTCTTTCTTCTTTCTACGCAGAGCCTGACAATTAAACAGTTTTTTTTATTTTAAAATCGTAGTGAGTAATCGTATACCTACGTATACGCCTCTCCCGCGCGGCTAAACGCCTACGCACCCAGTGTCGCAGAGAAGCTCGTCGGCTAGATATAAACAGTAATAAGACTAACAGCAATAAGACTAACACTAATGTTGTAGCTAACGATGATATTAATAATAATAATATTTCCAATCATATTATTAATAATAATAGTGATAATGAAAATAATATTCATCTCATAGGAACCCCTCCCCCGTGATTTCCTTCCCCGGCTGAATCCATCTCATCACGATTAACCTAACGAATATTTCCTGATACTTCCTCTTCTTCTCGTCCCGTTTTTCTAGTTGACTCAACGTCAAGCGTGGAGTTTTTAGCCGAAGTCCCTCTTGCCCGTCCTCGTTACTACTTTCACCATGGTAATCCCCATTCATTGTCTTTCCTTTTTTCTCAGTTTCAAATTTTCACCGAACCCCTTTCCCCAAACACCTTTACCATAGATTTCCAAACCGCAGATCCCGAATGCATCAGGAGTGCTACCGGATAACCACCAGAGGTCCTTATACCTGTTTTCCTTCCCCACTCCCCTTATTTTTCCCAGTAGCCTTTTTTTAAACTTCTTTCCCCCTTCCTCATGTACAATTAACGAAATCAGGTGAATACTATTTAGTCGTAAACACACACACATATACGCACACGGCAGACTCACGTTCGCTCATGATTTAACTTTGGCAAAAATATGTATACTAGTCTTTTATGTAATTAATTTGCAATTCTACGATTAATGATTTAAGCTACCAACCGCGTTTCGCAATGTACAGCAGCTCATAGTTAATTAGTTATAAAAATAAATATTACTACAATAAGATGAATTAAAAATAAAAGATTATTCAAGAGAGAATACTAGCTTACACTTATAGCATGTTTAAATAAGAGTTACCAATGCAGATGCAACTGATAATATACAACTCTTGTTATAAGACTAGATTTCTATACTTTTAATATGACGTGCCTCAATCTCCATTTATTTTAGAATCGTAAGACCTCGTACCGATTCCCACCCCTTGTCAGAGATCGCATATAGTTCGGTCCCGAATTATAAGGATTAAGTTCCTTGGCTCAAAATTCGAACCGACGTTCGCATTGCTCGTTGGAAACAGGTGTTATAGCGCCCCTTCAAGATGTTAATCCATATTAGAGCTATAAAAGGTGCATCCGACTCGCTCCATTCCCTTCCCGCGAATGCATGCGAGACAAAGCGTCTGCTTTAACGTCCTTCATATGCTTCATCCTTCTTATTCCTTCTTTCTCTAAACCTATCCACACATAAGATCGGAGCTTGGACGTAACACTGAGAAGAGTATTATTTACCCAGTGAAAAATAGTAACTTTTTTAAATTAAAAACGTCGAATGCACCAAATGGACATGGATTCGACGTCTTTTCAATTGTTTCTCGTAGGGTAATTGTTCAGCATATTGTGATCAACATTCTATTCCTTTTTTAACTTTCTTTAATAATTTAATTACTTTATATTTAATAGTAAATGTTCTTTATTTTGAGATAGGAAAAGACTCTAATATTTTAATTGAATTTGGATTGTATTTATAGGTCAGTGTAATGTTCATCTTTAAATAGTTATTTGTAATGTAAATATAAAATTGCGCAGTATGTATGTTTTGACAAATTATAAAAGAATTTATTCTTTATAGTACTTAAGTTCATTAAACATTTTTACCATGTTCGTATGTTTCGTTTGTAATGTATTTTTTCAAACATGTGATGTTTTGAAGGCTCACATTAAGCTTTTTCATTCAACCAGATTGTTGTCTAATGATCTCATATGTGCTCAGCCAAATTGTATTAGAAAGTTCAGTCGATTGCATTCCTTGGAACGACTTGGACTCTCACAACTCTTCAACTTATCAAACATCACAGAATTAAAAATGTAGATAATATTCCACAAAAGATGTAATTTGACATAAAGATAAGTTGAACAATATTAATGTATGTACCGATCTCTAAGTAACTAACACTAAACAGCATTCTTTAAATTTCATACAATCTAATTTTATTACTTCAATCACATACAATGCACTTATGTTTTTGGATAAATTATATTATAACATTGATAATATATTCCTCGTCAAAATGTTCAGTTTATTATGGAAAATCAGATTAAAATACTACGTAGTGGTGGCTACTTGAATATACTTGAAAATAAAGTAATTGATACGGTTCAAAATCCAGCCCAAAAAGATACAACTCTTTAAAAAGTGCGGCACTTGTTACATAGTTTAAAAAAACATGTACTCTGGACTCGAAACAGAATATCACAGATTTAAAAGTTTTATAAAATGTGCTTACATTAAACTTGAAGCTTTTATTGTAGGTTATTCTTTAAATTCAGAACATTCACATGGATCTGTATCCATGGAGTCAATTGATCTTTATGGTCAATTTATTCCCATGCATTCAATATTACAATATACGTATATTTTTGGAATTACCACGTGTCTTTAATAAAATTTTATCGTATATGAATAAAAAGCTAGAAAGATCAGATGGCTCTATCATTGAATATTTAATTCAAGCAAAACTATGGCAAGAAAAAATCAAACCCAAGTTTCCTGATAAATTTCTACTTCCTATTGGATGCTACTACTGATAAGTGAACTCGGAGATACTTGCTCTCCTTATAATAATATTAATAAGATAGGTGGTTTGTACTATTTTTTATCTTGTCTACTTGAGGACAAAGCTGCTTTAGAAATATTTTTACAGCTCAAATTGTGTATGCACAAAATAAATATTTTGAAAATAGTGAATTATTTCGCACTCTGCATGAATTGCAGTATCTTGAAACTAAAGGAAATACTGCGATAATAGATGGCACAAAAACACAAGTTCATTTTGCGTTTGCTGTACTTTTAGGTGATAATGAAGGTGTTCATAATGTATTGGGATTTACCACTTCCTTCAATGCAAACTATTATATTTCTTAGAGGCTTAACTGAGCATAATTCTTTATATTTGAAGTTGTTTCCTAATGAGACTTTAAAACCGAAACATCACAATATGCTTCACTATGATGAATGTTGTGAAGAAATCGGGTCTTTATTGTTTATGTCATGCTGGCGATTTGAGACAAAATATAGATCATCCATATGATTCGCTGCTGCTAATTGTTGCAACAAAAACTTACCTGAGACATTAAAAAGTTTAAAAAACTCAATTGAAATTTTATCGTCTTCTTGCAAAAGGGTTTGGAACCTAAAATTATATCAACGAGAAAAATTATATGTACTAATACAGTTGAAACTTTTAATGATTTTATTCATCTTTTGCCCAGCAAATTTGTTGATGGAATTTAAATCTTAAAATGGGTTGATGTGTTAAGTATTCATTACAAACCGGGAATGATTTTATTACTTGGGTTTAATGAAGAGTATCCTATATTTGGTCAAATTAAATATATTTTGTTTGAAATAAAAATTGTTTTTTATATTTTAAAATGTTTTGAAACCTTATTATTCTCTTTTTTGTATATCAAGCATATAAAATTATTCTTTTAAATAAGTAGATTTTTATAGAACAAAAGGCACCTTAAATTCATTTACCAACCTATATTCGAACAGGTCCAAATGGGTGTATTTACATAACTTTCTGGTATAAATTGTAAAGGAAAGAGTTTAGTGTAGTAGTGCGCAAATAATATAATGTCGAAAATTGCTTGAATTTCTTTTCAAAATATATGTAGATATAAACATAGAAAATCTCAAACAGATACGTACCTTAATACTGTATAAGCGAATGTTAAAATTTATACCCAGCAAAAAATGATTTGTTGATTGACGTCAAATTAATGTCAAATTGACGTCAAATGACGAGTCGTTTTTCGTTGCGTAGTATATAAATATTTTAAATATAAAGAAATATGTTTGAAATAATCATAAGTTTAAATATTTATTTTCCCATACTACTTTATTATTTTGATGTAAATTAATAAACTTTTATATATGTTTTTTCACAGCTATTAATGAACATAACTTAATACTTATGAACTTTCCTTTCTTATATATATTAAAATTTTTTATAATTAACGTTAAGCACAGTTTTCTGTATTTATATCTTTTATCTATTTTATCATTAAATTTTAATACTTACGAATTACGAAAAATGTCATTATTAAAGAAAAGCTTATAAATTTTATTGTTATAATTAAAATTATAACAATAATCCCATATTTTTTGATACAGATTTTAACGCGGACACTTATAAACATTCCTTTATATATATATATATATATAAGAAAGAAAATTTACAAGTGTTAGGTTGGGTTATGGAGATATAGTTAAGCATTTAATGGATTAAATCTAGTATAACACTAACGTTCATATAAGAATATTGACGTATTTAAATTTAAAATAATTTTGTTTTATTAAGTTGACGAAAGGCCATTAAAAAAAAAATAATGCTAATACGAAAGAAAAAATAATGCTAATAATGATCATACTTTGATTAAATAAACAAATTCAAAGGACTCTTTCAAAACATAATAACAAAACTCAATTAACGGGCGAAGTAAGAGTCAACCACATTTTTTAATTTTTACATAAAATTATATATTATATTAAACGCGATGAAACATCACGCCAAAAAATAAGACTATAAACTAATACATTACAAGTAACAAGTTTCGGCTACCAGTTTGAGCCCTCTTCAGACATTAGTACAATGAAAAGTAACAGAACAAATTCAATTGTCGCAAGTATTCGTATATTCCGAATAATCACAGTTCGGGTGAGTCTTGATCTCGAAACATAATT
>NW_017305581.1:65606-81004 GCF_001594115.1 Trachymyrmex septentrionalis | reverse complement strand
ACTTTCGGTATTTTATATTATTTTATTTATACGTATTTGTCCGTTACGTTTTTTGTTTTTAATTTATCCGTTTTATTAACTAGAACTTCAACAATGACAATTTTAATACTTTTGACTGTTCAACCATACGGAAATTATGTTTCGAGATCAAGACTCACCCGAACTGTGATTATTCGGAATATACGAATACTTGCGACAATTGAATTTGTTCTGTTACTTTTCATTGTACTAATGTCTAAAGAGGGCTCAAACTGGTAGCCGAAACTTGTTACTTGTAATGTATTAGTTTATAGTCTTATTTTTTGGCGTGATGTTTCATCGCGTTTAATATAATATATAATTTTATGTAAAAATTAAAAAATGTGGTTGACTCTTACTTCGCCCGTTAATTGAGTTTTGTTATTATGATCATACTTTGTTTTGAATAAATGCCACTGTATTCTTTACTTGAAGTAAAATTTATTTTCAACTATAGATTTTCAAGATTTATTTTTCACTTTATTTAAGAATAATTTGTTCTTAATCGGAGGTTGTTTATTCTTGGCGTTATTCTAAGAAAAAAATATTCTTGGATTAAAGCATTTATGCACTTCTTTAAGAATTCATTTTTTTGTGTGTGTCTATTTCCACAATAGATTTAGTTCCTAAGTTCTGTGTACAATTCATAATTATACTGCTTGTAATAGCAATAGATGCTGAAGAAGTAGAATTAAGATCTACCAATAAAACCGTAGTATCACTGTCATTACATTTTTCATCATCTTTTTCAATATTGCAGAGCCTACTCTTCCTCGGAATAGCTTTTTGCAGTACAATGCTTTTTTTCCATCTTCCACATTCTGCGTCAGATAAATGTTTTTGTTTTACAAATTTAGCACACTTGTATTGTTCACGAATTATATAATATACCTTACGTTCTATGATCAGAACTGTTACTTTACAATATGACAAAGAAGTTCTTAACACAAAGGTCTTCTTTTTATTTTTCCAATATAGTTTCCTCCAATTTCAGCATCGACAATACGATCAGTACTCAAAATGTTATTATTGAACGAATATTAATGCATGTTTAAAGTTGGCCACAAAAATGTAGAGATGGTTTTATAAAAAAATTTTATTAAAAAAATGAGTGATGCAATATTATGACCGAGACCAATACCCGTTTCCCGCCAAGTCGAGCGATCTTTCAAGAATTAAATTCTAACATACCAATGCGATATGTGACGCAATACGTGACATGTAACGTCCAATATCCAATCAAGGTAGCTATAATTATGGAAAAACAGTATCTTGGCTGGATATCGCGCGTCATATGTCGCATATCGCGTCACGAATATGCCAGAAGCGTTGATATGCCAGAACATAAATCTCGAAAGATTGCTCGACTTGAAATCATGAGCTTAAAGCCCATTCTACATTAGATGCTAGCTGATCGCAAGTTTGTTGCGACAACGCTTCAGATTGGCAGTCACAACAAATTTGCGATTGGCTTGTTTCTAATGTAGAATGGGCTTTAGTTCGAAATCTCATACAGATAACAGCACTTTCATACCGAATGTGATTATAAAAAACGGGTGATGGGAATAAAATGATGGAAGAACGTGGAATTCCTACAGTTATTTCATGTCTAATATGTTCTTTTTAATGTGAGTTTTTTAATGTGAGTTAGAAAATGTGGATAATCTGAAGAATATGAATGATCCAGAGAATGTGAACAATATATTTTGTGATGCACAATGAATATCAAGATGGGAGTACTTAAACATTAAAATATTATTAGTTAAATTCAAATTGCAAATCAAATTGCGTTACTTTTATATACACGTTAGATCTGTTTTCTGTGGCTAAACTAGTGTACGTTTAGGAACTTAAAGTGAGATAGACATACGTTTGATATTTGTTTAAAGCGAGGAAGAGAGTTTTAGAACAGTTTAGTGCAGAAATAGAAAACAGATCGCTAAAATGCTTATAGGAACGCAGCGATTTTAAATGAATTACATAATACAAGAAGTATATAAAAATATAAAGTAAAAGCGAAATTTATATGATTTTTCAAAAATATTTATTATTAATAAAAAAATTAATGGTATTACCCAAAAAAAATTATGTTCATAATAAAAAGCTAGACTATAAAATAATGTACTTGTTCTTATAAAAAATATAAATTCTAAAAAAAACTAAAAATCCTTCAACGTTAATAAATTTAAATCAGTTGTGATATATATATATATATATATATATATATATATACGAGTATATATAATATGAAATAATTTTTGGATACGTTATTATTAATATCAATTACACTACAATATAGAAATTTTATTATATAAATCTAATGAAACCTGTATATAATATGACTGACTGTAATAATGTATCCAAAAATTGTATTTTATGGCAATAATTTATTTTAATTTATTAATTTTGAAGAATTTTATTTTATTTTTAATTTTTTTGAAGAATATTTATTTTTTATTGGAACAAGTACATTATTTTATCATTTAATTTTTTATTTTAAACATTGCTTGTTTAGGTAACATAATATATTTTTTTTTGTAATAAATGCTGTCGGAATCATTCGTATTCATATTTTATTTTTATTTCACGTATTATAAATTCCAATTCATTCAAAAATCACTATTCTCTCGACAATACATAGTTGCTGATATACAGCCAAACCAAATATTAAAAAAGATAAGTAAATAAAACTAAACGGACAAAATTGAGAACATGATATCTCAAATAGTTCGCGGCAAAGGGGGAAGATTTTTACTGGCGTGGTATCCACAAATTGCCCGAAAGATGGGAAAAATGTGTAACTAATAATGGAGCATACTTTGAATAAAACTCTTTTTATCATTCTTCCAAATTTAACGTGTTTTTTTTGGGGGAAAAAATCCGCATTTCATACTTGTACACCTGGTATATTTGAGAGTTGCACATTATTATAGTACTGTGAACTATAATCGAATAACAAACTACATATCTAACAAACCTTAACTAAATCAGTATTCCAGTAATCATATTCTCTTCTTATAAGAATATTCGATTTCTACAGCAGCAGAATATTTGGAATGACATGCAGCGAAATTTCATTCGTGAGACGTGCAGAATATCTTATATTGCCATTGAGCATATTATTGATAGAATGCAATTTCTGTTACCGACATTTTACACAAGTTGTCTTAGTATTTATTTTATTTTTATGTCTAGTGTTACATAAAACCATCTATCTCTTTATTATAAATATATGATTTATCTTATCTCTAGTTTAGTATTTCATTTTTAGGTTTTCCGTCCCTTTTATAGGAGGGCCTATTCAGTTCCTTTTTTGTGAACATTCTAAACAGATAGCTCATGCTCGTACACCTTATGCGTCACATAGACAAAAAATACCTAACCGACAATCTTTTCCGTTGAGAGCCTTTTTCCAGAAAAATGTTAAACAATAGTATATATGCCTAATAATTAAGTAATAGTACATGGTAAAAATTAAGACCTTCCAACTGCGAGGGTGAATATCTTTTATTTTTTCCTTTTATTTCTAATGGAACTAAAATCTATCCAAGAATTACGAAGTTATAATATATATTTTGACGGTAGCAGTTTAAAATATGTATTATTAATATAATCTAGAATATGTCATCACACTTCGCCTCGCATAAGGATATTAGTTAAGTAAGATCGAACCTTTATAAATTATTAAAACTCTCGTTATTAAGATAAAACTAGACTCGTAGTGCCGGGAGTGGGGCTTGCACGGAGCCCTGCTGCCTTAAGGAAACAAGCGCGGGCATAGGTCCTACCAAATTCCAAGGAGTACTGATTGGTCCTGAAAGGACACTCTCATACTCATTTTTAAGTATAAAAGGAGCTGCCGAAGGCAGAAACGAGTAGAGAGAAAAAGAAGAAGTAAACCAAGAGCGAAGGTAGAAAACTACTCTGGAAGTGGGTAAGAGCTATCCTCGCGCTAACCTCCGGAACTTATTCCTATATTTGTAACCTTTTTTTCTTTATTAAACGACTATACTAAAACAATTCGGCTGAAGCCTAGATCTCTGTTCTATTTCAAATTCATTGAGGTATACGAATATCCGAGAATCTGTTATGACTGTCGCTGCCAATAGCGTGGCCCCCGTCTTGCGGCTCTCCTTCGGAACAATGATAATTCTTTCGCGTTACCTCCATGCCTACTAAAGGCGAACGCAGACAATAGGAGAAGAGATTGAGGTATCAAGTCAAATCAGCTATTAATTCAAACCACGATCCTTTCTCCTATTTCCAGAAATTGGCACAATTATTAGATAAAAAAAAAATCGGTAAGTCCACCTAACGAAAGCGGATATTCTCTCCAATCGTTGGAAATCACTCTTCCATTCCCTGATTACCGAAATATTCAAAAGGGTGATCCACGTAAACTCGCCTATAAGCTTTGTGAGCTTTTTAGCACCGGATTCAAGGTTACCCTACCGAGTAATTATCCCACTCTCCCCACTGAACAATTCTAACCGCATAACTTGATCTCCAAACCCCGGGTAAATTGCTTAAATGGATTAACTCCAAAACAGGAAATATAAAATCTAGAAATAAAAACCTCAATTTGGACGTAACACTAGACTGATGAAGGGATTTTGTTTCCCAAACCAGTCAAAGATGTAAGTTTTTTTTATTATTTAACATTATTCTTGCAGCAATAGAAAATTTTTGTTTTAAGAGCAAGTGAGTATAGAAGTTCACACAGAAACGCGTCTTCTTCATTTTGATGTATTAGCTTGATAAAGTTCTCACACAAAAATTTAACATGGTGATCAGAAAGATCTAGTGTGGGAGTGTAAACATGGTATATTTGATCCTATAGAGACAGATATATATGCGTACGCAGTGTCATTTTTATTTAATCTTAAAAATCTGCTATGCAATGGAATGAGGTTCTGAGTCGACAACTCCAGATTGAAGGAGATGTACGAGTATATAGGATTGTCTTGGATGGCCCTTTTAACCAGAATAATTATTTTTTCCGAAGAAACAGCAATACTATTGCGATCATTTTGTATTATGATCTTGAGGTGATAAATCTTCTCGGAGCCAACATCAAAAAACATAAACTCGCAATATTTTATTGGATATTGGCAAACATTTATCCAGAAGTATGGTCTATATTGAAAAATGTTAATTTGTTGTCAATAGTAAAGCACAGTGTATTAAAAATGAGTACAAAACTTACCCTTTTAAAAAAGGGTAAAAAAGGCGCTAAGAATGCGTATTCTTTGGTTCTTCAGAAAAAAATGTATATCAAATTGATTAATTCATATACTGTTTATAAGAAGACATTAAACATTACAAAATGTATAAGATATCAATATAAATTTACCTTTTTAAAAAAGGGTAAAAAAAGCTCTATGAATACATGCTCTGCAAAAAAATATAAATTAACCTATATGATGAAATCTAAGTGATACGTATTTTTCTCTATTAAAGTCCATAAATAAAAATTCTACTTAATTTGAACAATACGTATCAAGTATATAAAAGATTTAATATCAATAATAGGCGCAAAATTATAATCTTTAAAAATTGTTACCTCACTCAATCTAAATCATATACGAACCTTGATTAAGAATTACAACTTAAATGATAGTATATCTAATTAAAAAAAACAAAACCTAAGTGGTACGTATTTTTGTACATTTACCATCAAGTTAAAATCCCATAAATAAAATTCTACCTTATTCGAATGATATCAGGTATACAAAAGATTTGATATCAATAATGAGCACTAAATTATAATGTTTAAAAACTGTTACCTCACTCATTTCAAATCATATATGAACCTTGAACAACACTCTGTTTGTAAAATTAAAAAATAAGATCCAAATTGCGTTATCTTACTCAACTCAAAGGATATCACCAAGAATTAAGGATGTAACAGTCCAGAATACAAAATTTTTTATGAAATAAAAAATACTTTATGCGAAAAAACTTGGCGCTGCTCGACTAGGAAAATCAGCAATTTAATCTTGGCGTTATTCGACTAAATTAGGAAAATCAGCAATTTAATTTGAATCGTTATGCTAAATAAAAACAGATTTTACTGTTTTATATGAAGATTACAGAAGTACAGCTCTGCATTACAAACAAATTTAAATACCAAATAAACTAAAACTTAATCTAGTATACATCTAATTTTAATCCTCACAACTATGTAATTTATTCAGACATATATACAAATGCCTATTCTTTATGCACAATTGAAATCGTGCAGTATAACTTGCTCGCATACACCTTGTGGTATACATTGTACGCGAGCGTGTGCATATGTGTGTGCCGTGTGTAGGTGAGTGGTGTTATTTTAATTCACAATGGCTTTCCTTATTTTCTTAATTTGGTTTTTAACAGCGTCAAGTTTTTTTGTATAAAGTATTTTTTATTTCTGTAACATCCGGTTGTCAGAATTTCAACCAAGACGCCGGCAGTAATTATTGTAGCCGGCAAGTACCGGCTGTCAGAATTTCAACTAACAGCGCTGTAGCGAACGCGAGTAGAGCGCTACGCTCGTGCTTCACGTGCTCACAGCGCGTGGATAACAAACTAATTTCCGAATTTTGCTACTAACAAACAAACGCTGCTTATATCGCAAAACAGCGCGCATTAATTAATTAAATTGTCACCAATTATATGGCAGTACGATTAGTGGACTGCTGACATGAAAATCAATCGAGATCACTACAGTAAAAAGTTGTCACAAAACGATACCACCAACACTCTCAAGTTTAACAAGTTACGCAAGGACAGAACTCTTAAAGGGACAAACTAATAGTAAACGCGATGACAGGCGTAACAATTAACAACAAAAAAAAGCGCGAAATAAGCACTACCAAGTAAATTCTCGTATACGCGGGGACACTCACATAAAACCTGGCGCTCGCAATGTGCAGCTGCAGACATACCATAGATAAGGCATGACTATGCGCGCTTATCTATAGAATCGCGCATTCACTCCATGTGTCACCTATTAAAATCTAGCACTAGAATCAAACAGAAAATAGTATAGAAAAGTGCACGAAATTACGGCATGATACTCGAAGATTACTCTTCTTACCGTGAGACGTTATCATTTTGTTGTATATAAAGCGTGTCGACAAGGTTTGCGTGCTGCTCATTTTTGGTATTAATTAGAAAGGAACAGGTCCGTAGCTCGTGTTATTACTATTATTCTTGAGGTAACTAAGTCCTAATAAGAATTTAAAATTATTCTCGCCGCTTGTGGGTAACGACAGCCGAATATCGACTAATTGTCAGTTTTCGGATTCCCGAATCTACAGAAACTTGCCGCCGAGACCTCGCGTCCGACGTCTCTGCCACCTATGGCGTTATCTCCCCCCGAGCCGCCAAGATGCATTCCGCTAGGCTTCCCCCTCCAGATACTTCCAAACCTCCCACGTGGGTCCTCACCAAACCTATAAAAGCGACCGGTAAATCTCGCGTTTTAAAGATAGAGTCTTGCTTATTAAAAATAAAAATAAAATAATACATCTCCATGTATTATTTTTATTTGATTATCTTGCCTAACTTTTCCGATTGACTCTGTATGATGAGTATTCTCGCTTTGGCGACAGCGACGTTGTTACCTAGCGGCATTGTTGAGACACGCTTTCTGACAGAGTCCCGAAAGGGCCAAACAGGGCTGGTAAACTCCTATTGTTTTCACGTTGACAGTGTTTCAGCGCCTCTACAAATCCGGCCTTCGGGGAATTAAAATGCGATATGGTTGTCTCTCGCATGATAAATGATTTTAAAGCCCAAGATATAATGCGAAGGAGTAGCGATAGCGGTAGAAATAACACAATTTCAACCAATCAGAAACTGTATATTTCAGTGCATCTAATTTCTGATAGGTTGAAATCATATTATTTCTATCGCTGTCGCTATTCTTTCCCATTGTCCTTGGGCTTAACTGATGTTTATCTTTATTGTTTACTACTTACATAAATTATAAAAAAATAATTAAGCTAAAATTAAGCTGTATTAATATTGTTACAAGTTATTTATTATATTCTACATGTTTATACGTATATGTATGTAGATGTGCAATATTGTATATGCGCACGCGCGCGCGCGCGTGTGTGTAGCATATTTAAATTTAGATATATGCCATACATAGTTATGGTATATTATTGCTGTTTCTGTTGGATAAAGTATCTGCAAAAGGACATAATTATTTTAATAAATAATGTATTTTACTTTTATATTTGTGGGTATAAATGTAATTCTTACTCTTTTTATTATATTTCACAGCCATTAATTTAGCTTGATTATATACATATAATTTAACTGGAATCCATCCACCATATTCTTACTTAATTTTATTAATAAAATTGTACCATTGTTGAATGAATTCTACTGCAATCATACGTAAGATGCTGGAAAAGTTTTTGCAATATAGTACTTCCAGTGGCGCCAACGTTCTGCTACTATCATATCTGTAAAATTAGACGTTTTTAACCTATAATTCAATTGACAGTTTGTACCCAACTACTTTTGTTTGCATAGTATTTGAAAAGAAGTTATTTTGTAAGAAAATGGAAATTTTGCGAGAAAATTTTCGGGCAATGATTTTTTACGATTACAATCTAACTCGGAAACAATGCATCGATCGACTTCATTTGGCTTTTGGAGATGAAGCACCATCCAATAGGACTATTTATAATTGGTTTGCCGAATTCCAGCGTGGATGTACTTTTCTTAGTGATGAATTCCGTGAAGGTCGTCCATCCACGTCTGTTGTTGCCACTAATGTTGATGCTGTGCGTGAAATGATTGAGCGAGACCGGCATATAACATACCGCGAGATTCAGGCATCCTTAGACATTGACATGAAAGCAATATATACGATTTTGCATGATCACTTGAGCGTACGGAAACTTTGCAGTCGTGGGATCCCAATTTGACCGAAGCTCAAAAACAGGTTCGTGTTAAATGGAGCAAAGAAATGCTCAAGAAATTCAACCGAGGTCGGTCAAATTTGGTCTACAACATCGTTACTGGGGACGAAACATGGATCTATTCGTATGAGATCGAAAGTAAACAACAATCCACTGTTTGGGTATTTCAAAATGAACCGAAACCAACAAAAGTTGTTCACGCAGTGCTGCTAAGCAAATGATTGCTTGTTTCTTCGGTTATACCGGACATGTGACAACCGCTTTAGAGGATCGAAGGACTGTAAATACTGATTGGTATACAACAATTTGTTTGCCAGAAGTCATAAATGAATTGCGTAGAACGAATCGAAATCGTTGCATCATCCTTCATCATGACAACGCCAGCTGTCATACAGCACGTCAAACCATTGATTTTTTATCCAGTAATAATGTCGAATTGATGACTCATTGTGTCCGTATTCACCTGATTTATCACCTAATGACTTCTTTTTGTTCCCAAACATTAAAAATAAAATGCGTGGTGAGCGATTTGAGTCGCTTGAAGCAGCTGTTGAAATATTTCGTACACTGATTTCTGAGGTTACAGCCTTAGAGTGGAAAAAATGCTTCGAAAATTGGTTCGAGCGTATGCAAAAATGTATCGATCTTAAAGGCGAATACTTCGAAAAACAATAAAGCCCTTTACCAAATTTTACATGTTTTTTTTCATATTGTTTGCAGAAACTTTTCCAGCAGCCTACGTATCTAGCAATTTATTCAAAGTAGAATTACAATGCATTGTTAAATGACGTGTTTCTGTTGTCATGCTATTTATAACTTGTTCTTTTAAATTAACATAGTGACAAAATTCGGAATTCGCATATCTGCGATATGTACAATTTATTGTAATACTTGTATTACTTGTTCATTTTCTATTTCTTTTGCACAATCACTGCACACAAGTTTTTTATGCATAATATTAAGTATTCTGTGCACATCTATTAAGTCATTTTTGGCTTCTATTATTGGTACAGCAACTTCAGCATAATCTATATTAATATCATTATTTTCCGAGTACAATTTCCGCCGCGCGAAACATAGTCATTAATGTTAAGGAACTATCCGATTTATTTTCTTTACAATTAGAACAGATGGAATGCTTTGAAGTAATATTACCTGTAATTAATGTTTTAAATGCTGCCGAATTAATAAGGAGTTGGATTTACATTCCTATGTGCCATGTTTCTTATCTGGCTAAAGTAGTTTTCTATCACATTCTGATTTAGATATTTCAAATTTAAATGTTCAAATCCATTTCTTAGAAGGACATCCCATAGATACATAGCACCACGGATCGTTCACATCCAATTCTTGAGATATTTTGATGGATTTTTCTTTATTGGTTTTAATGTTGTTTTTTCAACATTGCATATTGTACAGCGTACGTAATATTTTTTGCCAAAAACTTTTGTGAGTACTTTGTACAGTAATTACACTACTATTAAAACCTGACCTTATTTTCCATTAAAGGAATCGAATGATTGATCAAAGAATAATAATATTCTTGCTGTAGCACTTTCCGGCAATTGTATTGTGCCCTTTACAGTTTCAACAACGCTTGTAATATAAAACAAAATAAATCAGTAGTGCATAAAATCAGAATTTTCTTCTGGTTTTATAGTGTACGTAAACCATTTAATTATTAGTAAAAAATTGCAGCGTTTTTTTACGCGAATCGGTATTAATTATCTTATTTATAAAACATGACAATATTCATGCAGCGGGCCACAGTATGGCTCAATACTTGGACAGCGTATTTGACTCTTATTTTTGGAACTCGAGTATCAAACTCGAGTAGATATGTTTATCCGCTAATTTAGGCATCATCTGTTGTTGAAGACCTGAATATTTATTCAGTTTGTCAATAGTATATAAACACATTCAATAGCTTCCCATGATCGTATCGACATTTCAATTCTGTCCATATATCTTTGTTAATCATTAAGTATTTATCTAGCAAATTATTACGGATGCCCTTTTGTAAATGAACATAATCGGAAAGCGATATAATTTTGTGATTCTTAATAAAAAAAAATATTCTCTTTAACATATTTTTGTGATTCTGGAAAGATTTAATGTATTTTAACATACAGATATATAGATACTGATAATGGCTACATTCAATAAAGAAAGCAGCCTTGTAACTGTTGTGAATTTTTTTAATATGATTGATTCTTTATGGATCTAAATGTATGAACCAATCATATTAAAAAATTTTACAATAGTTACAAAGTTGCCTTTTCTGTTGAATGCAGCCATTAATGCATATGCAAATTGCTTACCAATACTATGAAGTGAACGTCGCGTTTCTTGTATCAATAAATTGATTGCTGCAATATTAGTTCCTCCTTGGTCGCAAACGGTTGCGACTGGTTTCAAATCACATTGTATAAGTATTATTCCTTGATAAAATCTGACTAATTGAATTCACTTTATTGCACTGACTGTATCCATAGCCAAGTGGCATGTGCTTTCTAAAACTAAGACATCTTAGATAAAAAACGATAGTATGATCCGCAATCTTTCTTGTTATTTTTGTATCCCAATCTTCTAGGCCAATTATTTTATCACTATTTTATCATATTGAACTGCAGGTTGAATAGACATTTTGTCCCAAATGAGCATTACATGTAAATTATCAGGATCCATTTTTTTCTTAATGGAATGTAAATATTTTATCATCACCTTATTGCACCCAATATTAAAAGAGATATTTCTGTAACTTCAGAGTAACATGAGAAGGAATGTAAATATGAAGAAAGAAACTTATATGATCACGGAGATCTTTTATAAAGATTTAAGCAAAACATTTTTTCTTCAGTACTAAAACATCAAGCCTGTTAAGAAGAATGAAATAATACATAAAGCTTGACAATATAAGCATAAAATGTGATAACTATACAAAATATGCATCTGAATCATATATGTTTTGCATTTTTATTTTATCTTACTTATAATTTTTCATAATTTTTCCTTATAAATATAATTGTACATATTATTGTAAATAATATTGTAAATATTGTAATTGATTGTAAATAGCGTAAAAAATACAATATAATAAAAAAATATTAATATTTGTTTTGAAATCATCGTTCATTTAAATGTATTCTCGGGAATGGCAAGTAAACAGCTCATCGATACCGAGCCGTTTTATCGTTCAAAACATGAGTATATCTCTATCCTGTTCTAATTACGCTCTCTATCTCAGATGGCATGCGACTCTCCTTGCGCGACACCCGAAAAGCTGACTATCGCGCACACGTTCCGCATGCGAATTCAGTTCGCTTCCCAATCTCGATCAATATGGATCATCCATCGATATTTGTTCTTAACAAATTTTATCCCGAACATTAATTGCAAACCAAACCAGATTATCGTTGCGTATCACCGCTGTATTGTATCACGTAACGTTACAGTACACGCATACCGCGAGGGCATTTAGTGCGCGAGAATTACCTGAGTTTCTAACGAGATTTGCCGATTCCGTTGCTGCTCGCCATACACATTCCTTTTAACAGCTGCGAGAAATTACATAATGTCATACCAAGTGCGAATTACCTGTGCACGCGTCTAACCGAATGTATCAATTATCGGATTACGAGTATTGCCTACCGCCCTCTTCGAACAAATCTTATTTCGACTCAACAATAAAATTCAAATTATTACAACCAAGACAGTCGTATTTACACGCCGCCTTGGCGAGCGGGCCTTCCATACAAGGTGACACCAGCGTCACGAACACAAAATATATTTTGATCCTTCAAGTCGGATCGTCGTCAAGGAAAGTTATTGTTTTTGCTTGATTCTCGAACGTTTCGAGTCGTGCCTTTTCCGTTGGAAATCATGTCGTTTCTCGACGAACTGAGTATACAAAACCAGCAAATGGGCGCCATATCTCGCACACTAATTTTAAGAAGCTGGGATAGGCTAAGATGACACGTGCCATAACGCGGCAACGCCCCGCAACCCTCAAGGAGACCTTTGCTAGATGCCAATAGTTGGATTATAAAATCACGTTAGCTGCGGACGAGAAATTAAAGGCAACCCATGCGTACTTCACCCAGAACTACTTCCTGACGTGTCAGGACTGTTACCACGAAACTGCCGACTACTGAGCCGATGGCTGAGGTACTGGACTGTCACGAGGTCGGCGAACCCTTTTTTCCTTTATAGCGAAAAAAGAATTTTCATTTTTTTCACCTGAACGAATTCCTTCCTCCTCCGTCGTGACATAGAAAACGAGGAGAGGAATCGTAAAACCTTTTATTTCGCGCCTGTTCATTCCTGTTCGATCTCGATTTATCTTGTTCTCACCCCCTCTCCTGACTTCTACGGGGTAAAGATTATTTTAAATTTTTAAGAAAAATTTAAAGAAAGTTTATGTTTTTATTTTTTTCATCTGCGCGCGCAGAATAATTTTATTACGCAGCGTCGAAAAGGGTGGTGATGTCGACGGTACTAACGAAAATCCGTTTTATTCTTCGAGTCTCGTCGTCCGTAGCTTCAGCCTTGCGAGCAAACAAGTGTGCTTCTTGTGTTTTTTTTATTCGCCATCTTAGTTTGCTGAATTTGGTATTACTACTGTTCGGAAAAAATGAGGTTTTACACAGATTATTTCACTTAATATACTTTTAATACAATAACTCTATCACTTAACCTATCGATTACTGTGCGCTACGTGTGCAGTCGGCGACGACTCTCTTACGACTACTAACTTACATACGCTTAGTCGACCGTTTCGGCAACTCATGTCGATCACGTGATATTCATGTGCTACACGAGAGGTGACTTATTCTACGCGCAACTCATTGTTTCGTTTTCCTTTACTATGAATATAGTCAAATGTATATTATATTTCAACAACTACAACGTAAGAACAATGGCCAGTCCAAAAAATACTAATAATTCGGACATGAGGATGTACTCCATCCCCGATTCTTACAAGCTACGTAACGACATCGACGAGAGAAGAAATGCTCGATTTCATATGTTGTTAGCAACAACGTATAGCCTTAACAATTCTCATACGAAGACGATTCACGTAGGATTGCAAAGAACGAACGAAGAAATCTTCAAACCTGTTGTAAAATTGTGCAGACATAACGCAGACGGAATTTATTTTGACACCGATTGCTGGCAACAGTTTCAAGATAACATGGAACTCATGAACGAGTATTTAAGCAGCGATAACAGAATAAAACCTAACTTTGTTGTTATAAAAAATATCACCATCAGCTTTACCACATCTTACGGGTCAAAATCAATATTGCTAGCGTATAAAGAAGAAGAGGAAAATTCCAACGGAAATCTTCGAAAAGAAGAGGACGAGGCTCGATTCAACTCCTCCGGCGAAGAAACGGAGAACTTACTTAGCAGCAATTGTAATGCAGAAAACCACCTTCCTCGGACTGCAAAGCATTGTAAAGTGCGTTGATGCGCGTTTAAAACAATTAGAATCTTTATCCGATAATGTTAACTAGTGTGCTTTATAGGGCGGTCCGATAAGTACTTAGTCTACAAAAGAAAAACGAAAATTTTGGAAAAGTGGCGATTTATTTCTCAACATAGTCTCCTTTTAGCTCGATACACTTGACCCAGCGATGCTCCAACTTCTTTAACCCGTCTGAAAAATACGTTTTCTCGAGGTCTGCAAAGTAGGCCTCCGTGGCGGCGATGACCTCCTCATTCGACTCAAATTTCTGCCCGGTGAGTGACTTTTTCAAGTTTGGAAACAAAAAGAAGTCGCACGGGGCCAAATCTGGAGAATACGGTGGATGGGGCAGCAGTTCGTAGCCCAATTCGACCAATTTGGCCGTGGCGACGGCGGAGGTGTTCTTTTTCCATTTTTCTAAAATCCGCGGACACGCCCGCTTCCACACACGGTCAAAACAAAACTACAAGTCCGATTCGGCTGAAATTTTGACAGTAGCCGTCTCTACGAGAATGTACTACACGATAGTAAATTTCTCTTGAGATAGTGGGCCCATCGGGCGGTGAGGCTAAGTACTTATCGGACCACCCTCGTATTTAATTCAAGAAATCGAACTGAAATTACCTGCATGTTTTATTAATCAGGAAATTATAAAATTAACACTGAGTGGTAATTACGAAGATATAGAACGTAATGTGCGTACACAAATTAACGACTTAGCTTTTCTTGATATGTATTTCAATATAATATTTTTGGAATTAACTTCGTTATTATAGATATAACGAAATTTTTCATATAATTCTATCGAAACGAGAATCTTTGGCTAAATGTTACTAAAACTTTTTTAGTTTATTCTCATACAAACTATGTATTTCTTTTTCTTTGAAAAAAAAATTTGTATCAATAAATACATTTTTATAACATAAACCCTCGTTTCTTAATTACTCGTACCTTACAATAACCAATTTGTTTTTTGCTTATTTCCG
>NW_017305581.1:59369-65506 GCF_001594115.1 Trachymyrmex septentrionalis | reverse complement strand
TATATATATAAATTTTTAAATAAAGTACAAAAAATACAATACAATTCATAAAATCCTTGCCATACATCATAGAAATCATACTCTCACTCGAACGAGTCGTCACGAATCGCCGTTGCGGAGACGACGCGCCGCAAAGTTGAACATGTTCGTTCCTGTTTTACCTCCCCCAAAATTTTTCCGAACAAAAGCAAGACTCTCTTTAGACCCGCAAATTTTCGTATAAGATCTCCTTTCTCATTAATAACATTCACTGAAACGCCTACAGATCGGAAATGTTGCGACGCAACAACAAAAAACGACCGTCATAAATTCGACCGCTGTTCGTACCCTCTGCCCTCGCGACAAAAGAATGCTGCAGTCCCAATCTCCGCTCACCATTTTTCAGACCTCCATTTTGCCTAAGGCCCTCTACCACCTACCCTCTCCAATCACCTTTTGGGTAGGTATGGAGCGAACCAATCAAATCTTTGGCAAGTATAGGGCAAACCAATCAGAACACACCATTTAATTACCCTATTACCCCCTCCCTTCACTCTTCGACCAATCAGAACGCGCCCTTTTTCCAGACTGACCCGTCTAGGCCACACCCACGGCGCTGGAGGGAGTAACTGAAGAACCTCGGATGATTTTGAACGGGACGAAAATTATCATTATGACGATTGGACGTACAAAATTCATCGATAGCTCAAATTATATATCTATGCGATTATTGGAGTTACCCAAGGCTTTCGGGCTGCAGGATATTCTGGATAAAGGTTTTTTCCTCATTTATTTAATACATTAAAAAATCAAAATTATATTGGTCCAATATCATACGCACGATATTATTCGCCCGAACAAATGAAACCCGAGGAACACGAGCGTTTTATGGTTTGGCACGAGGAAATATCGCGTTCGAATTTCGTTTTTAAATTTAACCCTTTCGCTACGGCAGTGTGCTCCGTCGGAGTGACACCGCTGAACGGGCCACCGTGCCGCCGGAGTAGCGGTACTGAACGGAGCACTGCGCCGGAAAGTGTGCATGTTGCGCTTAGGTAAACTGGTGTTCGGACTTACATCTTTCGATGCAGCCTCGTCATTATCCGGATCGTACGATTCTTTAAGTGTTATACAACAACATATTTGGAGATTTTGCAATTATTATCAATAAAAATATATTTTAAAATTAAAAATTACACTTTACAATAACAAACAACAAACACTTTCTAATAACAAATTAAAATTCTCAATAATTTAATTCACAGTGATAAATTTTGAAGCAAGGGTCGACACACAATCCCACATTACAGTTTTTACATTCATACACAGTTTCGCGTCTTTTGTCGTTCGCATGGCAAACGACACACCTTCTTCTTGGTTTTTTTCCTACCGATTTATAAACCGACGGAAAATGTCGTTCTGTTAATCTCAGTGGATGATTATTCCCCGTTAGATGTTGATGACTTATATTTTGATGGTAATTTCCCAGTATTTCCCTAATTAATTGCAATTGAAATCTTGCCATAGATATCGGTCATTTCATCTTATGCTTGTACAGACAATAAGTGTTCCAGACGCAAATGTCCACCAAATGAAAGAAAAATTTCCGGTACCATTTCAAAGATTTCTGTGTCGAGTTCACAATGCTTATGACCATATCAGCTTTATCCACTGCACCCATTGAATTGTTGTAGTCTAACACGCATACAGGTTTCTGGATAACTCTTTCTCCTCCGTGCCTGATTACCGTTGTAAATTCTGCTGTATGCATTGTAGAAAGCATATACACTTCTTTCTTATCCATCCATTTTAAGACTAATAAGTTATCGGATGATCTAAATGCTGCCTCCCCCTTTTTTAATCGTTTGTCAATTTTGGGCATTCCTTTTCTCCTTTTTGTTACGGTCCCGCACGCGTTTGTGCCATTATTATGTAAAAACTTAAATAAAGCGGGACTCGCTTACCAGTTATTTACATAAAGGGTATGGCCCTTTCCTAGATGCGGCTTCATAAGGGTTTCCACTATTGCTCCAGATTTTCCAATATCTAAATTTTATAGTATCCACCATGGTAGATGATCCGGCATAAATTATTAAATCTTGAACGAACCCTGTCTCACAGTCGCTCAAAATAAACGATTTTATACCAAATCTGCTTCTCTTTGATGGTATTGCTTAAAAGAAAGCCGCCCTTTATACAAAAGCAGACTTTCGTCAATGCATAGCCGTTGGTAAGGCTGAAATGATTCATTAAATGCTTTTCGTAATATTTCAACGACGTTTCGTATTTTGTACAAACGATCATTAGTACGACCAACATCATCGGTGAAATGTAGCATTTGCAGTAATTTGAAATAACGGTCTCTCGTCATTAATTCTCCAAAAATATCGCTACGTAGAAGTTTATCTTTACTCCAGTACTCTGCTAATGATAACTTCTTGTTGCGTGTCATCAATAATGACACAGCAAAAAAACAATATAATTCGGCTAGTCCTGTTCCATCTGACATATTTACGTTATTATTATTCTTTCGAGACCAATATCGATTAGTTTCCCTTGCAATCAACTCTACGAGCTCTTCAGAAAGTAAAAGTTGGAAAAAGTCTAAGATTTTTGCAGATCTATTAATATTTCTTTTAATTCCTGAGTCCGCTACCGCAAACTTATATATTTTGGGGACGAATGTTTTTGACGTCCATACTTCAGAGTTATTATCATGGGTTTCAATCTGTTCAGCTTCTGATTCAGAAGTACTACATATAGCTCTTCTATTTCTGTGTCGTATTACATTAGTTTGATTTTCATTATCTGAATCACTGTCTGAGTCAGTTAAGCCATTAGAGGATGGAATTCTTTTCGAGCTTCTCTGTGACATTCTAATAAGGGAGGTACAAAAAGATTTTATAAAACAAACTAAACAAAGAATTTTTTTGCAGGAGAAAAGCCCGTGAAAGCTTTTCTCCTGCATTTATCTCTCATGTCCGACGTGTGCTTCGAGAGAATTTTGTTTTATTACGCGGAATGGTAAGAAGCCTATCGTCGATTACAATACGATACACGTGTAAAAAAATTCAAAGAACAATGCTGGGGATGCAGCAATACTAAAGCGACGAAGAAGGAGAACATAATTGAATTTCGCGAGGGATTACCCCGATTACATCCGAGAGATTACTCGAACGATCCGCTTTCTTCGAAATTAGTAATAATCGACGATCTTATGAGAGAATCGTCATTATGTGACGCGATCTTTTTACCAAAGGCAGTCATCACAAGAATCTCAGTGTTATTCTTATCTCGCAGAATCTATTCCACCAGGGGCAGCGCAATATATCACTTAACGCGAATTACATCGTCGTTTTCAAAAATCCACTTGATCGTGCTCAAATTCGTCATTTAGCGCGTCAAGTCTATCCCGACGATCCGAAATTTCTAGAAGAGGCATACTACGACGCCACATCGAGGCCTCACGGGTATTTGCTGCTCGATCTGAAACAATCAACCCCGGACGAGTATCGATTTCGAACGTGTATTTTTCCCGAAGATACGATTCATTACGTCTATGTGCCGCGATCATTTTCCAGCGGATACGTATAAAAGTTGAGTACGGATAATTGCGCATGTCAGTCGTAGATTTTTCCCCGCGATGAAGGTAGGTAACGTGAAATCGCACAGAGCACAGGTAACGAAAATCGCCACACATTGGATCGGTAAGAGGAACGCCTGTTTCCTCGCGGCGCTCTATCATTTGAACAAAAATCAACCCGCAACCTTTTTGCGTAACGCTGACGAAAAACTAATTCGTTATATCTGTAAATGTGTTTTTAATACACTCAGAGGTAACGTCTCGCTCGAACGGAGTGAAAAAAACCGGTTAACCAAATACAAAAAAGCTCTGCATCGCGTCGTTGCAAAACGCGGTAATTGAAAGGATCAAAGAAAGCTGTTGATCCAGCGAGGTGGATTTTTACCTTATATTATCAGACCTATATTATCGATCTTATTATCACTAATTATCGAAGGAACGAAATAGTAGAGATAAATTGTTATGGAGAGGGCTAAAAAAATGGTTTTAATTTCGACGGAAAATCTGGAGAGAATGCAACATCAGCTATGTCAGAATCCGACATCGTTCGTTGATGGAGAGTCAAAAGAAATAGCAGTACCGCAAAATTCGGATAACAGCTTGAGCACAACGCAAACTCCGGGAACTCATATAACACGACTCGATGCGGAGATGAGTTGTATTCTCAATTCCAGATGGCCTCGTGACGAAAGCGACAGGTGGAAAATGTACAGAGAGGCATTATGGAGATACCACGGTTTATCCGAGAAACGCGAAGACAGAAAGACGTATGTAACGAAAACGAAAATGTAGAAGACAACGCTACACGAGATGCCTCCGATGATAACGAGATGACGAACGATGACGTTTTTCATGATCTCACGCAAACATCCGATATACCACTGTCATCACATTCCATTAGTATAGTACACAGATATTACTGCAAAAAATTTTGAAATTTCGAGCGAGCACAATCATGATGAAAAGCATCGAGGAAATACTGGAAAGCGTACCGAAATCTTATCGTAAGCATGCACACTTACTAATGAAACATTTGCTTCGAAAAGCTGTGCCCGATAGACTTAGTTGGGACGAACACGGAATCGTGACTATAGATGGTAACGTCGTGAAAGATTCGAATATCACTGACTTAATAAACGATGCAATGCGCGAGAGAAAAACCGTGAAAGCAGTGGGTAGAAATCAGTTTGCACGATTACTCCGTGTGCTGAACATACCTTCTGCACTGGTGAGAAATAAAAGTTTATTGTCCACGCATGCTGATGCTGTAAACGTCATAAAACTTCGACCGCGCGCGAGTTCCACGCCTGTTACATCGAAAGAGCGAGTTCCACGTCGATTGTATCGAGAACCCGAGGAAGGAGAAAAACGTAAAAATTACGAACAAGAAATAGATGAGGAAAGCTCGCTGATTCTTTCTCTCACATGAAAAACTGATACCCCCGTATCTTTGCAAACAGGGAAAAATCGGTTGCTCGGTTGGAAAAAATTGAGATAACGATGACGTTTGAAAAACTATACTACGATCCGTCAAATTATGCGGATTATTCGGTAGTGGATAATCTAACTCGCGCCGTTAAACCGAATTTCTCACGGGGAGAAGCTGGCTGGAATCGCAAGACGCGTACACGTTGCACCGATCATTGCGCAGAAAATTTCCTCGATTGCATTACAACATGACAAACATTGACGATGTGTGGAAGGCAGATTTGGTCGAATTCCGAAATCTAAAAGGTTACAATGACGGTTATTCCTATCTGTTAGTAATTATCGATGTATTATTAGGTGTAGTAAAAAGAAATCTATTATTTTTGCATTAAATTGAAGGCTTTATTTAGCATGGTTAGAATGATCCGATTTAGGTCAAATATGCACCGTTTTGTTCGATAACTTGTTGCCATTTTGAAGGTAATTTTATTATGCCTCTCTCATAGAAACCCTCGTCCCTATTGGCAAAAAACTGGGACAGTCGATTTTCACAAGCTTTTCTTGAGGCGAATTTTTCAGCAAAATCATTCGCCATAGACAGGAACAGGTGGTAATCACTTGGTGCCAGGTCCGGACTATAAGGTGGATGCATAAGAATCTCCCAACCAAGCTCTCGGAGCTTCTGGCGAGTCACTATCGATGTGTGTGGCCTGGCGTTGTCTATGATGGAACACAATTCCTCTCCTATTGGCCAAAGCTGGCCGCTTCTGGGCGATTGCTTCTTTCAGATGGTCCAATTGTTGACAGTACAGGTCCGAATTAAGAGTTTGGCCGTAGGGGAGCAGCTCATAGTAGATGATTCCCTGCCAATCCCACCAAACACACAGCAAAACTTTCCTGATCGTCAATCCTGGCTTGGCCACCGTTTGCGCCGGCTCATCGCGATTCGACCACGACCGTTTTCGCTTGACGTTGTCGTAAGTGACCCACTTTTCATCACCAGTAACCATTCGCTTCAGAAATGGGTCGATTTTGTTGCGATTCAGCAGCGATTCGCAGATGGAAATTCGGTCCATGAGGTTTTTTTGCGTTAACTCGTGTGGCACCCATACATCGAGCTTCTTTTTGTATCCAGCCTTATTTAAAT
>NW_017305581.1:32984-58908 GCF_001594115.1 Trachymyrmex septentrionalis | reverse complement strand
TATTAAGCAAATATGTCTGGGTAGAACCGCTACGTGACAAAACGAGCAACAGCGTGATAAAAGCTTTCCAACGCGCACTAGCAAAAAGCGAAAGACGAGTACCCGTATACTTACAAACGGACAAAGGTAAAGAATTTGTCGCGCACCCAATGCAAAAATTTCTTAAAGAAAACGATATTCGTTTTCGAGTAACATGCAATCCGGATATTAAAGCCGCCATTGTCGAGCGCTTCGACAGAACACTGAAGGAGCGAATGTGCCGTTATTTCACGCATAAAAATATACGACGCTACGTCGATGTTTTGCAGGACGTTGTACGTGCTTACAATCACACGCGTCACACGTCCACGAGAATGCAACCCGCGGTAGTAACGAGAGAAAACGCCCGTATCGCACGTGAAAATATATCGCGTCGTTGGAAAAACGACATATTAAAGAAACGAGCGCAAAAGATTAAATATCGCGTTAGAGATCTCGTTCGTATCAGTATGGCGAAAGCTGCCTTCAAAAAAGGTTACGAGGCTAAGTGAAGCGAGGAAATATTTCAAATTTATCGTGTTCTCGATTGGTGAAAACCCTCACGTGTACGAGCTGCGAGATTTAGCAGACGAAGTCATAGACGGTATTTTTTATGAGCAAGAATTAGCACGAGTTGAGAAAAACCTAGAGGAAGAACAATTTATCGTTGATCGCGTGATAAAGAGCGAGGAGCTAATAAGCAAGTGCTAGTTAGCTGGCGTGGTTATCCCAGTAAGTTTGATATCTGGATTCCGGCATCGAGTTTAATTTCTCTTCGCGATGGAGGAGAAACAATTTCTTCTGGTACTTCCGAGTAACAGCAGTATGCGTCATTTTCCGAATAATACAATGTCGTCCTTCATCACGGAATTATCTCACTCTATAGTGTTGCATGGAGAATGGGAGGTTGCGATAAGTGAGATTCAATTTCCTTGTACCTTTTTACGTACACCATAACGAAAATGTGATCAGATTTGTCGATGTTAAACCCGACGAGGAGACGAATGGCTCGTTTACTGCAAAAGAAGCCGGCTTCGTTTCCAAATGGATTTACAATGATATCCATGAGCTTATTGAGGCGATTAATATCGCGTGTAAAAATGCCGAATCGCATTTTTATTTCGAACAGCAAAGAGCGTCTGGCGGTAAAATTTACATAAGTATTAACTGCGACGAAAAATGCAAAATGCTACATCATATAAACTTTTCCGATAATCTTCTACGAATGCTAGGTTTTTTGGAAGCAATTTCCAATAAAAATGAATTATATTCCAAGCTCGCGATACGTAAACTTATTTCCAATGAGACAGAAGAGAAAACTTTTTTTACTCATGGATTTAATAAGAAGACGGGGCATCCACGTACAGTCGGAGTGTCATATTGGAGTGCCGAACCTTATAGTTTGTGAGATATTATCTCTGATAAAATGTTCGTATATTGCGATATTTGTGCGCATTATACATATAACAGGTGATGTGCGTACTTCTCTTCTCAGAATAGTATCAATTGAGATACGCAGTCATAATTACGCATTTGGTGCAAATTTGGTGAAGCATTTCTCATTTCCAAATTATATCCTCTTGCAGCGAACAAATTTCAGAACGATCGAAAGAGATATATGAGATCATCTTGGAAATAAAATTCTATTCGAATTCGGTACGCTGACTGTGACACTGCACTTTAAACGTAAGCAATAACTTTCTTTCATGTACGCGAGCGGTAACGCCAGTCTATAGTCAATAACTCACAATGGAATATGAGGAGTATTTTGATGCGCGGGACATCGGCAGCAGAGATGGAATTCCGCGTGTTTTCATCGGTTTACCTTATCAGCGCGGACATGGAATCAGAAGCTTTCTCGGTGGGCTATTTAGAAAAATACTACCTTTTCTAAATAAAGGTGCGTGTGCTGTCAGAAAAGAAGCTTTACGCGCTGGAATTAACGTGATAGAAGACGTCGAAAATAATAAACCGTTAAAGAAAGTGGTCAAAAGTCGACTCGCGGAATCGAGGAGTAATAGTAGGTCTAGACGTACCGCGCATCGTAAAGGACGTCGAGGAATAAAAAAAAAATCATCAAGAAGTACCACAGGGAAGAAGAGCAAAAAAGTGACGAAGAAGAAAAAGAAAATTCGTGCTGCAGAAAGAAAAACCAAAAAATCATCCATTAGGAAACATCGTGCCAAGAAATGCCACGTATCCGATATATTCTCTTAATTGAGATACGATTTCGCAGCTAGAGAAAAGCATGTCCTTTCTTCATACCCACTCAAGCGAGTGTATAAAGAGCGAACTTGATCTCTTCTCTCTGCCACCTACGCAAACCAGCATTGAGAGTTCGCAATGAATTTATTACAAACCCATAACTTCGCTCGCAGACAACTCGCCCATAGAATTTGTCATACCCGGACATGGAGAAGACTATCTGGACCTCACTCACACCATGTTGAGCCTTCGCATACGCGTAGAAAGCGCGGGGAGAGCACATCGATTGCACCCGACGGTGGGGCAAAAGTAGGCCCCGTAAATCATTTACTGCATTCCATGTTCAACCAAATCGATTAGTATATTTCAATCAAAAGCTCGTATCGCCACCAAACAACGCTTACGCATACCGCGCGTACCAATCGAGGGGTAATTAAATTATGCTTCACCCGCAAAAATCTCCCATCTAAACTCTTTCTTATGAGACGCGGATATCCCTGGTTACATGGACGACACGTTAGACACGGCAAATCTAAATACGGCTTTCGAGAAACGCGCGCAATTCGACATTCGAGGAAATCGCGCGCTAGATCTCATTGGTCACCTTCACTGCGACGTTTTCAATCAAGATAAATTTTTAATTAATGGAGTGGAGGTTAGAATGAGACTCTTACGTTCAAAAAATTCATTTTGTCTTATAGAGAGTAAAACGTTATAAAAAATACGCATTCTTGACGTCAGTCTACTCGTAAGAAGAACAAAAATAAGCCCGTGCTCCTCGCACACGCCAGAATGCTGAGTAAAACTATTGCCAAGTATTCCTTTACGAGGGTCGAAGTTAAAACATTCACGATACACGTCGGTGTCGTGGGGGAATTGATAGACAACGCAATATTCGGACAGCTACCAAAACGAATAATAGTCGGCTTTGTCGATAACAAGGCGTTTAAATGTGATAAAAAATTAAACCCGTTTAATTTCAAAAATTACGGAATAAATTTCTTTGCACTGTACGCCGATGACGTGCAAATTCCGAGTAGATCGATATAACCAAATTTTTCGAAAATCGAACCGTTCTACGTTGAAGCTTATCACATTATTCTCGAGAACCGGCATTCACTTTCTGAACGAGGGTGATTCTGTAAGTAGAGACGATTACACCAACGGCTACACTCTTTTCGCTTTCGATCTTACTGCAGATTTATCCGCTAATTGCGCAGGACATTGGAATCTCGTAAAACACGGAAGCTTACGATTAGAAGTGAGATTTGAAAAAGCTCTTTCTGTGACTATTAATTGTATCGTTTGCCGAGTTTGATAACGTTTTAGAAATCGACTCCTCGCGTCATGTCATTGTCGACTTTTCCGGTTAGTCCTACGGCTTTCGCAAGAAAATTATTTTCCCCCCTACTACGCATTTTTTTCTCATCTAATTGGATGCGAGAATACGAAAAGTCTTGTTCGCGACACCAACGTTTCGTGACGTAAAAAGAGTAGCGGAAATTCGAGTATAATATCATAATGGATATAGTCATTGACATACAAGATTTTCGCGATGCCGAAGAAAACTTTATTTCGAAAGAAGTCGCGGTTCTAGCGGTTAACGCAGCGATCATCGGTCTCTCGATTTTGACGTCACCTTGTCCATTTGAAGATTTATCCATGAGAGCAAGACGAGAAAACAACTGGCTTATACGAAATTATCATGGAATCGAATGGTTCGATGGAGATGTCAATCCAAAAAACTTTACGATACATCTGCGTGACATTACACGACACGCCCGCTACATCTATACCAGAGGACAAGAGAAGGCTCGTTATCTGAGTAATCTACTTTCTAGAAACGTATATAATTTGGAGGGAATTTCTCTGGATTTTAAAAATCTACCAGATTTCGAAGGCCGTGGACAACACTGCACGCATCACGGATTTCGAACCAGCGTCGAATCACGTTGCGCCTTACGCAACGCTTACAAATTGAAACGTTTGCTAATTATACGACATAACAGCAATTCAAGTTATGATAGTCTTTCCTCAGAAAATTGGAGCGAGAGCGTCGTCGAGAGCGAAAAAACCGACAGCGAGAATTCTCCAATTCAATTTAAAAATCAGAAACACCGATATCACTCACAACATTAAAGCGTGGAGGAAAAATATCGCGACGGAAAAGACGAACCAAAGCGCGAACAAACAAGCGACACAGACGAGGAAAAAAAAGATCTCTCAAAATTCGACTCGCGGACTGATAGAGATAAAGCTAACACCAATGTCTCGCAAGCATCGAGCATTTTAGGGAGCTCCACATTGCATACGCCGACAAAAGAGGTACATTTTGAATTTACGCAAACATTTCCTCTCTCACGCTCTCCGACGACGAGAAATGAATTTGCTGGAAGTTTTAAATGCATTACATCATCTCCGTGTACGACATACGGGGGTCTATCCTGCAGATCGATTACCGAGGGTGTGGACGAGGTCCATTGTCGCTAATTGACCGCCATTGTCGCTAACACGGACGATCACGATCGACCAACACTGGGTCGCCTTCTACACGGATGAACATGGGATGGGAACGTATTTCGATAGCTACGGCTTGCCGCTCTTGGATTCAAGATTCTTCTTACGACTTCGACGAAACTCCACCACGTATCGCTGGAGTACGACAATGCTGCAAGGAATACTTTCTCAAACTTGCGGACAATACTGCTGTGTATTTCTATATTATTTGTGTAATGGCTATAATATTTATCAGTTTCTTGATCTATTTACTCTCTAATTGTTTCTCTAATTGTAAGCGAAATGATCGATTAATTGTACAGTTATTTCATAAAATTTTTCTTCATTGTAAACATAAATTCGTAAATTCTCATGTTGTATGCCGTCATGTTCGAACGTGTATTCTTTTAAAAAAATAAAATAACTATTTCATGTAATATCTTTTTTAAATAAACGTTTTTGAACTTGTAAATATTGCCTTGTTTCTTACCCCCGCCCCTTCACCCTTATTTACAATAGATACATTTTCCCCCGATATTACAGACTCAGATAATGTACATTAAATACATAAAATAAGAATGAATTTTTTTAAAGCAATGCTCGAAGACAACGCGCCGCAACAGTTGAACATGTTTGTTCCTGTTTTACCTCCCCCAAATTCTTCCGAACAAAAGCAAGACTCTTTCTAGACCCGTGAATTTTCGTATAAGATCTCCTCTCTCATACATAAATAACATTCACTGAAACGTCAACACACCGGAGACGTTGCGCTGCGACAACAAAAAGCGTCATAAATTCGACCGCTATTCATCCCCTGTTGTTCGTACTCTGCCCAACAAAAGAATGCTACAGTCCCAATCTCCACTCATCATTTTTCAGACCTCCATTTTGTCTAAGGCCCTCTACCACCCACCCTCTCCAATCACCTTATGGGTAGGTATGGAGCGAACCAATCAAATCTTTGGCAAGTATAGGGCGCACCAATCAGAACACACTATTTAATTATCCTATTAGCCCCTCCCTTCACTCCTCAATCAATCAGAACACGCCCTTTCTCTAGACTGACCCGTCTAGGTCACGCCCACGGCGCCAGAGGGAGACTCCTGGAGGGAGGTTGTTTTGATGCTCCATGGCTGTCCATATACTACTCTCGCTATTCTTCATGATATTCCAAATCTGTACGTGTGCTGTTTTGGCATTGTTTGTACCCGTTTGTACTACCTTTCTTTATGTTTGTATCATCAAAGGGGTGATTGCATCGAATTTTCAAGATAGGAATGAGAGTTAAAGAACTTCGTCATTCTTTATGATATTTTAAGTCTGTAAACAAATGCTCTTTCGTGATTATTTGTATCTCTTTGGACCACGTTTCTTTTCGTTTGTACCCTCAAAAAGTTGATTGTAACAAATCCTCAAGATAGAAGTGAGGCTTACTTCGCCAATAAGGGTACAAACGAAATCAATGGTGACACAAACGGGTACAAACGAACCCAAGACAGTACTCGTTTACATATTTAAAATATTACAAAAAAATGGTAAAGTTAGATCTCACTTCTATTTTAAAAATTCGGTACAATCATTCCTTAAAGAAACAAACGAAAAGAAAGGTGGTACAAACGAGTACAAATGATACAGAAACAGCACTTGTTTATAGATTTAAAATATCATAAGGATTGGCGAAATTAACTCTCATCCCTGTTTTGAAAATTCAGCATAATTACCTTTTTAATGGTACAAACCTTTTTAATGGTACAAACAAAAAGAATTGTGGTGCAAACGAGTACCAACAATATCGAAACTGCATAACAGTTCGCAAATCAGTTTTCAGGTTTAAAGTACAATATCATATAGAATGAAGGAAGTTTTAGCTGTCACTCTTAATTTGAAAATTTGGTACAATCCACTCTCTTAACACAAATGATAAGAAATGCAGTACAAACCGATATAAATGTTCTCGAAACAGTACCCGTTTACAGATTTAAAATATCATAAAGAATAGCAATGTTAGCTCTCATCCCTGTTTTAAGATTCGTTAAGATCACCTCTCTGAGGATACAAATGTTAAGAAAGGTAGTATAAACGGGTACAAATGATTACGAAATCGCACTGGTTTACAGATTTAAAATATCACACAGAATAGCTAAGTTAGCTGTCACTCCTATTTTGAAAATTTGATACAATCACCCCCTTGATGGTACAAACGAGAAAAGAAAAGTGGTACAAACGATTCCATAACAGCACCCATTTACAGATTTAAATTATTTAAAAGTAGGTGCTGTTAATTTTTTCAACCCTTTATAATTTTTAACCTTTTGAGGTACAAACAAACAAAATGTGGTACAAACAGGTACAAAGCTTAATTTAATACGTATTAAAAAAAATCTTTTTCTTGAAGTTTGGTTCCAGTTTCAATAGTCTTATCTTGACTCACTGGCCAATTTTAGGGACGGCTGTCAGTCGTTGCAAAAGGCTACGTCGCGGTCGCAATGTACGTCGTACTATTGGAAACTTTAAGTTTTTCTTCTTTGCTACATTACGTCGTGTAGCATAGAAGCAAAAAAATAAAGTTTCCAACAATTTACTATGGAGAGTAGAGCTTACATGTCCCTGAAATCGGTCGGCGGACCGAGTTGGAGGGGGAAGCGCTCGTCGGCGCGGCTGATTTGCGAATCACTATCTGACAGGTCTGTTCTAAATAATTACCACAAATTTATGCCTTCAGATATCAATTCATTTCAGTTCATTTCAATCCAGTTAGAACTCTAAAGCGCGGACTCGGATAAATTAAAGTAAACTTCAATTTTCAATTAATTTGAATTTATTTTTGAATACTGGATAAAAGTGTTAACTTTAAAAGTACATATCTGTATTTCTATACAATTAATTATTACATTAAACTTATATATCAAAATTATTATTATAAAACTTTAATAATTCATGACATTCAAACATTTCGAGAAAATCTTGTTTTTTGAGTTGTGTTGTAAATAAGCGATATTCTTTACATTGTGTAACTAAATTTTGATCACAAAAGTGTAGTCTTTGTACGCTATTTAATTACCGATGTCTGTATACTGCAATATGCTTTTAACTATTCTGTCCAAAATTCTCTCATAATAGGCTTTAAAGCCTCTTTTTGAGACATGCAATAATTCGGGAGTACTTCTTCAAAAGAATAAATATTCGTCGATCTCCATGTTTAGAATTATCATCAAAGACCATTGTGATAACATTGTAATCATTGCCTCTACTACCTATAAAATGTTACTGCCATCAACGGATATTTGCCGTATGCAGCATGCACCACGGTGATATCCGACTGCGCCACTCCAGTTTCCTCTGTAAAAGAGAGTACGCGCGCGCCGCCACGATCGTTCATTCACAACCACTTGCTCGACGGAGTGACATCGCTTCGTCTCTACAAATCTGTCATTCGCAACTGTACAAATAAAAACGTACAACTAGCTGTACAACTAGCCTCGTTTCTTTCTTTTACTCTCGCAGAACGAAGTGCGCCATTGAAGATCGACAGGATGAGAACCAACACGATTTCCGGCCTTTTCTCGCTCTACTTATCGATCATCCTACTCGTGATCTTAGTTTCCATCAGTGATAAGGCATATGCTAAACGTAAGTGATATTTCGCTTGTATTAACTAGTTTATACATTTAATTCTAGTTTCCATAAACAACTAGGATTGTTCAAAAACATAATGACAGTTTATTAGTAATTTTGAAGTATTTCGTAAGAAATTATATAAGATCATTATAAAATTAAATTATTTTAATTTGAATTTACATATAAAATATATAAAGCAATAAATATATTTTTATTATCGTTATATCATTATCGAATAGTACTTGTTATTTGCCGGATACTTTTAATTTAACATTTTAATAGGTAAAGAAATAATTCATTTTTTCTCGATACTCTAATATTTTTGAAGAATACTAGTAAAATATAATTTTTGATAAATTTTTATACTTTTCAAATTTATAATCATATATTAATACTTAAAAGTTTCTAGAAGTTAAATTTTTTTCTCTTTGAAAACGTTTATAAACTTTAGCATGAAAAATAAATAGCACAATTTTATTTTTTAATTTAAATTTAAATTTTGATTTAAGTAATTTTATCAAAACGTAAAAATTATTACATGTATTAAAAATAAAAGTGACATATAGCATTAAAATTATTACATACATTAAGAGTAAAAATGAGGTATTAAGCTTTTAAAATTAGTTAGAAACGCAACAGGATTTTTAAAATACATGTTTACGCTTTTCTTGAGCTGATCAACTTGCCAACTTAAACACTTTGTTGAAATGTGTATAGAGTTTTTTTCTTATTAATGTTTTTGTAACTTAATCTGTAAAACTAGTTTCCTTTTACGTATATTACATGAGTAATTGATTTTAGTTGCTTATGGAACGCATTTTTAATAGAAATAAAGAACGAAAACAAATAAAATTGTTTCATAAATTATTTTGATCGTCAATCACGGTATAATATATTATTTATTATATAAATGTAATTGTTTTATTTACAGTTGAATTATTTTATATTTGTTTTTATCAATTTCAATTCTAATTATTTTTTAATTACTTTATATATTCATTTTTTGTATTTCTTTTAAATATTGCTAATTAATATGTGTTTTTTAATTATGCCAAATCAAAATCATATATCCGCGAAATTTGTTCATTAAACTATATTTGATTTTATTTGGAAAACGAGAATAAACAAATTTCTACGTATATTTGAATAGTACCTTGCACGAGTTGCTAAAGAATTTTTTTATATTATATATACGTTACAAATACAATAGTTTACATAAGCTTAATTTAATTTATGTTATTTTGTACTAAGAAATAAAACAAAAATTTAATTTAATAAATTTTTTTAATAGAATGAATTTTTTAAATGATCTGATAACTGAGTAAATTTTTCTTATAACTCAAAGAATGAAATCACATGTATAAATTAATAAAATATATGTAAGAAAGCCAATCAGAGTCAACATCAACTATTCGAGTGCATAGAAATTTCTTTATTCTCGTGTAAATAACAATAACGAAATACGTAGATGTTTCAACCTTTCGTTTTAAGTCCTTTTCAATATAAATAATAATATATATTCATTAATATACATGTATAAATATACATATTAATAAATATAAAATTTTTAATGGAATTAATTACACTTTCTACTAATATTTCTATTATTATTATTAATATATTATGAGTCATTTAGGACTCGGTCATATTTAAAATAACTTTATTTAAAATATTTTAAACAAAAAAAAAATTAATAAGTTATTTAGTACATTTTACATTTATTGTTTTATATAATTTCTTTTGTTTTTGTTGATATTTCTTTCTGGTATTTCTTATTTTGAACAATTTTTTGGAACCTATTATATATTTTTTGTTGTAAATATGTTGTATCAGTTTTTTACTGACTCCTGAAAATTTATATATTAAATAAGTTTTTGAAACTTATTTTTTATTCCTTAGTTTTAATAAGTCATATTAATTATTTTATCGAACCCTGTTATTCAAGTATTGAAGAATTTCATATATACATATATGTTAATATGTATTATATTATAATATATAGTTATTTTGTTATTCAGCTATAATAGCTATAACTATACCGTATACATGAAAACTGAAATGTAAAACATTCAAAGAGACAAAATCGTTAAAAACTATTTTGTATTAGAATGTTTATTTAAAATATGTTTATATATAGCTAACATAAATCAAAGCTAATAAGAGTTAAACGTAGATGATCAAGCGTAAAATCTTAAAATAATAAAATTACGAATCCTCTACCGATAAATTATGTCTTCTTTATTTTGAACGTTTCAACTCGGAAGACTTTGGAGTCTTCTTCAACAATATAGATATACATACTATAACAAAGCTCACATATCCAAAAAGATTGTATCACTCACGAATTGCCAGAGATGAAGTGATGTAAAATCTAGCGATACAAGAAAACTAATTAATATAAAAGAATGTAAAACAGTAACGAGTGGAGTGATCTACTCACCTCAGTAGATAGAGAGCGTGTTAATCAGATCTTATACTCGTACTTGATCACCTGTGTTTGGTTCTCGTTAGCCTTGATTTATATTAGTTATATGTATATTTTACAGATTGAGTGTCTTATATAATGATTATTGTTTTTCTTAATTAAAACATATTTCTTATTTTACTTATAAGTTATTATTTTTAATTAAATTTTTGAAATCAAACTTTTTATTTAAAATAAGAAATACCATATTTGCTTGTTTCTTCCTCAGGTATGCATTTAATTATTACTAATATTGTATAATTTATTTGCTTAAGAACTTGTATATTATTCCAATATTGATTTTTATAATAGACAAAAAACTGTGAGCCAGTTGAGGAGAGAATATAGCATTAGAATGAATACATAGCTACTGAATTTTGAGATTTACCATATATTGAACAACATGAGGTATGTACATTGAAGATGATTCATGGCTCGTAGTCCTCTTTTAATTATTTTGTTTTTAAATAAGTTTTCTAAATTTATTTCTTATTTTATATTTTAAATAAGTTCTTAGAATCTGTTTTATATTTTTAATTTGAATAAGTCATCAATATTTTATCGAACTTTATGAATTTATATTTTTAATAAGATTCTGTAACGTATTTTATATATTTTATTATAAATAAATTGCTATTCTACTGAGCCCTGAAAATTCAATGGATTGTTTATATTTTTGTATAAAAAATATTTACAGCAATAATTGCGCAATTTCCTAATCGATCTATAAATTATAGAACATAAACTGAATTTTCTACAATATGATAAAAGTACTACGTCATCAAATGAATAAATAGTCCATCAATAGAACAGTAAACGCGCGCAAATAGTTCAAAAATGTCAAAAATGTATGTTTGTCATGCATGTTTACGAATGGCTCTATTTGCTAACTTTGTTCTTTTGCAAAAAGCTATAATTGAAACAACGCTTTGATCGCGATATATAAAATATCACGATCAAATTGTTTTGCCAGTTTGACATTCGACTGGTCATGTCCACTTCTCGTACATTTGAAACATCAAAATGGGTTCACGCTTTACGCGGAGAACTTACGAGTATTGAAAATGTAATTTTATGGGAACGTATGTTAGTTTTTCTTTGTATCATAAGCATATCATATATGCTATACTATGTAAAACGCCAAGCATTTCAATTTATCGCGCACGCGAGGAATTTTTAGATCAATTTACGATTTTTAACTAAAGAGAAGAGACATTGAAAATAATTGATTGATTAAAATATCCAATGTCATAAATAAATTATTTCTGTTGTGTGTCTAATTTGATATTGACATATTTGTCTATAAAAAATCTATTTATTGCCGATATAATTAATTACCGATGTTAATTGTTATTTAACATTAATAATTTTTGCTCATGATACTTGTTCAAATGTAATTATATTTAATATTTTCTAAAAAGCTCAATTAAAGAAAACAGTATACAAATTTGATTTAAATTTTGGATTGGAGAAAGATTTGCGAAATTTTGTTAGTTCAAAATTATATACAGAATATAATTGTTGTGAAATTTTTGACTATTCGACATGAAAGCTTAAAGTTTCTTCTAAAAGTTTGTTTTTAAAAAATGTTTCTATGATTTTTTATTACACGGGTTAAATAAACGAGCATTCTGATTTTAATTGCTAATAATTCCGTTAAAAATCATCATACCATAATTAATAAAACAGATTCTTAAAGTTGAAACGTTGCTCTATCAAGTGGTATAATTATCAATTTAAAAAAAAAAAGAATATGTGTACATCTGAGTGTGCTAAATATGTGATATTACTGTTTTTTTTTTCAATTGCGTAATGGCTATAAGGATAGTAGTATTATATTTTTAATTCAAATTTCTATATATCTTACTTTAAAAAATTACTATGATATTATTCGATAGAGCAACGTTTTAGCTTTAAGAATCTGTTTTTTTTAATACTTGCAATACGATGATTTTTAATGGAGTTATGAGCAATCAAAATCAGAATTCTCCTTCTTACTTAACTCGCAATTAACTCAAGAACAAAAAATCATAAAAACATTTTTAAAAAACGATTTTGTACGGAAAACTTCAAACTTTTATGATATAGATAATCGAAATTTTTCGCAAATTTTTTTTGGAACATGACAGACCTACAAAGTGAAAAGAAAAATTTTCCTTTTTTTCAGTTCATAGTTTTCTATATATTATATAAGAATCACAAAACTTACATATATTTAAAAAGTATAGTAACTGTTTGATAGTAGAGATTTCAAGCTTTAAAACTATTTTTTTTTAATTTAAATTTTGATCATTGTTAACGAAAATATTGTATATACAGGGTATTAGTTAAGAATGTTGCCATACTTAATAGAGATTCTTTGGTTTATTTCAAATAAAAAAGTCCATATAAACATGTGTCTATACGGCTTAGTTTCCGAAATAAAAAAATTTAAACGTGTAATAATCTGTTTATTTGAAAGAAATACATAGCTTGAACTAGTCAAAAACAGAAAAACAAAAATAGGCTTCAGTTCTTTTGATGAAATAAAACAATTAGATGAATTGTTGAAAATGTCTACTTTGCACCATGATACATCCTTCGAGCCTTCTTCTAAAAAATTGACGTATACTCTCAAAGATACCAGGTGTGTTACGTATTGCCTCGCAGGAAGCAACTATTCGATTCCTCAAATCATTCTCATTCTCAGTTGAAGTGGTATAAACCAATGATTTCAGATGTCCTCAAAGGAAATAATCCAAAGGATTTAAGTCTGGTGATCTAGGAAGTTTTGACTTTGACTTTTCATTCTCTTTTCAGTCATTTTGTTTGTGCGAATGGTAACTCACGTGAAGCAAGGCATATTTATGCAGGAAGATATCTTCAACGCAATTTACCGTTTCAAACATTTGCGAACATTCACTTGTATTTCGGAAACTAAGCCGTTTAAAACACATGTTTATATCGACTTTTTTACTTCAAATAAACCAAAGAATCGCACTGTTGTGAGTATGGCAACATACTTAACTACCTTGTATAATCTTGGACTAACAAAATTCCGCAGAACTTTTCCTCTAACCCAATAAATAAAAGACACACACATAAAAGGCAAACATTTAAATTTAAAGATATTGTAAAAAATCTTTTGTAAAACTATTTAAATACAATTGTATATATATACACTATAAGAAATGTTCTTAAGTTTCATTAAATTTTCAGTTACACAATTTGAACTTAATTTTATGATATTACATTAAATTTAATGTATTTATAACTAAAAAGTATATTTGTGTACATAAAATTTAATGTATTTTTCATGAAAATTTATGAAATTTAATGTACTTTTCATAAAATTTTATTTAATTTCATAAATTTAATGTATACGTTCATTACATTTAAATAATTACTGTAACTTAATTTTCAGTTAAATCATTCATTACTTTTAATTTTGTTCATAACCATGAGCTTCATTTACATGTAAAGGAAGCTCGTGATTACATTTCTAACAGTGTATATAATAATTAATATTAGTAGTAAGCAGTGCTATGAAATACATAACTGTGGACATGATTAGACTAGTGAGATCAATCGTTCTATTTCCGCTCTTAGAAACAACACATGATGTCGGATGTGAAGTTGAGGTAGTTGCATCGTAGATTTAACGATTGCATACGTCCGCTCAACTTCTATTTGAGTCTCGGCGCGTAGAATAGATTATTTCTGCGATGCTGTGTCGCGAAGTTTTGCTATTCTACGCAAAACTCATGTAAAAGTAAATTATCGTTGCTCCATTGTAATGTCAAATCCGTTAACTCTCCCTGCTACGAAATGTTATAATCGCATTCACTGTTTCCTCATGTTTCCATGACGCGGTTATCAATTCTTATGCGGAATGGTACGAGCGTAGGATTAGCGCGACGACAGAAATTTATCTTTAGAAAACAAAACTGTACCTGGCGATCAATAAAATTTAAGCTGTCGATTAACATTAATATTCTTTAAAATTTGTTAAATAATCACTAATTGTATATAAAATAAAACTTATTCACATCTAGAAATTTTAGCGAACTGACTTAAATATACTGTTAATTTACTTAATTCAATATATTGTTAATTAATAAACATTTCGATTATCGTGCGATTGCTTAAATCTAGTATAAAGTTTCAATAATACATTGATTACAGACATTGAAAATTTAGCAACTTAACTAATCCATATTATGTAGTATTAAAAGCCGTGTCAGTGAAGAAAATCGTATCATAATTAACATATAATGAAGCAGCTTAGGCGCGTTGCATTATATGATAGGCAAATATTGCGTACATTATTAACGGTTGTGAATTTACTAGTCCTTAATATAATTGTTGCTTTAAATTTGTTTTATATCAACTGTTCCTCTGCCCATATTTATATTGCAAATATCGATTTTGATTTTTAATTTAAACTATTATAAAAATGTGTATTAGAACAGCTTTATTCTTCAATAATTATAATTATCCGTGAAAATATTAATATGAATTTGACAAATATGTTTTTGTATGTCTGCTTTCAAATAGTCAATCAGCATACTCGACACCGTTAAAACTTTAAGTAAAAAAGTTAGCATTTAACTTGGCCTTTTCTATTAGATTACTTCTAACTGTAACATCGCTGCGTCGTTACGATCTTCGTTGAGAAGCAAAGTTTTATAAAAAGTAAAATTTACTTTTACATTTTTAAATTTACTTTTACATAAAAGTTCATCTTATTTTTATCATTATTTCTCTAGATTTCTTTTGTTTCTTTTCATATTGTGTTACTATTTTACTTATATTTTGCTTATTATTATGTTCTTGTAATAAAGAACAATGAATATTACGCTGACACTTATTGCTACATTATAAAAAATTCTGAGATAAATGAATTTTAAAACATATTCAAAAATTAAATCTGATATTTACTATTACTTGCGATTTTCTTTAATAGGTTTCAAATTGCAAATTGTATTAAGATATTTCTCCGAGAAATTGAGTTCCTACATATTTTTTTGAAATTCGGATATTAAGTTTAAAATAATTTTATCTATATATGTGTGTGGTTAAAATTTCAAAGATCCTAGCGGTGCCGAAATGGAGATATTCATTTTCAAAATTTCAGCTTTTAACACGTAAACCTACCAAGCCTTACTGAAGTAACGTTTTAATACTTTGCGGCAAAAATTTTTTACAGATTTAAAAAAAGATAAATATGTAATATAGAAATATTATAGGAACCTAAAAAAAATAGGAAGGCCTAGTGCCGTTTCTGAATTAGAGAGTTAGTAAACTATAGGGGTAAGTTGAATATCGAGGCTACGTTATAAACAAATCGTATAAAAATCGTTATACACACTCGTAAATATGCCTGAACATGCAGCGGCGACTGCTGATCAATCTGCTGTGAGATTTCGAGGCGGACGCGTCTGTATTAGAAATTACGCTACAATTTTAAAAAATCGTATACGTAAGTGAATATTTTTATTTTTAAAGTTTTTGTTCTACAATTGTATATAATTGTCTGATTTGATTTTCATTTAGATAGTAAATGTAGTTCTTACTTAATAAAATCCAACAGATTTTTTGTTTATCTGTGGTATTGTATAATGTTAATATTTTTAAAAAATGAACGGATGAGGCTATAGTAAGCTAACCACAACATGGAGCTATATGACTAATTTAGTGACGACTCTGATAGTACCTACTTTTAAACTTCTTGGAATGAAATCTCTATAAAAGAATGAAAATAAGCAGTTTTGAAAAAAAGTGAAAATGTTTTACTTCTTGAAAAAGAATGGCAACATTTCATTTCTCTAAAGAGATTTACCTTAGTGGTAAATGTTATAAGTTTGGTTTCCTCACGTCCAATCTCGAAAAACTAGGCTCATTCGACATGTTTTTGCTCGAAATAAACGAATTTAGCAAAAAAAAGCATTGTTCTTCCTTGTGAATCAAAATGTTAATCGTTAAAGTTTATTAGAGTAGAAAATCTCATTCGCTACACCGTAGTAAAAACGTTGATAGAGACCGATAGAAAAATCCTATCGTTTTGAATATAGTTTATAAATTCAATAATTTGAATCAGATCTTATAGGAATCTTGTACAAATCTTATAAAATCCAATAAAATATAATAGGATTCATATCCGATCATTGTGATGCTCTTGCGAGATCAACAATAGAAAATAATACAAACTTATAGAAAAACGATACAAATTGATAAAAATCCTATTGTTCTCAATCGTTCTCTATCAACTTTTTTTATCAGGACGATTTCACTCTGTTCCACACATATGTGGTACACTGTATTTTTACTCTCTTTGAAATTTCACTCAAAAGAATTTAGAGAGTATTCTTTTTTATTTTAAATGCATTTATAATTTTTGTAGTTTTAATACATTTTAATAATGAAAATATGAAATAATAGTTAAATTACATGTATAAGAAATTTTAGTAATAGAAGAAGTAATAATAATGTGAAAATATTAAGAATAAATAAAAAGATAATAATTTTGTGAATATATATAGACATATTCTAAATAAAGGGTAACTTATCGTATTATATTTGTTATAATTGTAATTCGGATAACGATTCGGATTAGATAAATTGTTATTTATCTAATAATAAGATACAAAGTTATACTTTTTTTATTTTATAAATATGTTTGTGTATAAAATGTATTTTTATAAAAGTTTTATAAACATGTTTATGTTTAAAATATATTTTTATGAAAGCTTTGTTGATATGTAAAGAAATATACATTAAGCTTTATTTTAATAATGTTAATCAAATTACCTCATACACCATTAGTCACCTTATCCCGATCCCGGAGTTAGTTTAATCATGGAATGCATTAGAAAAATACATTTTTTTCATATTAGTTATCAGTTTTCTCTTATTATTAAAATATTATTAGGTAGTTAAATATAGTAACTGATGTAGAATCCATTTTTTCGATAAGTCTCTTAATTTCGTCTGTAAAAATTTGAAACTAAAAAATGAATCTGCTATACCCAGTCTCCCCTACATAGAAACATACGTTTCAACACATATCGAGTCATTTTCAGTATACAATTTTTAAAACATAATAAATAAACAACTTGTGATTTGATCGTTGACATAGATATAGCAGTTTTATAATATATTCTATATAATATATTCTATATGTTAGAACCATCTCCGAATCTGTTATTTCAATTCCATTTGGCATTAATAGAAGGACAGCCTTTTCCACCATTAATACTTTACAAAAGTATATTATTTGTGGTAAAGATATCTTAGATTATATGTCACATCAAGAAGTGGTTTATAAGATCTCTTGTCATGATTGTGATGCGACATATGTCGGCCAGACTAAAAGAAAATTGAAAACTAGAATAAATGAATATGTAAATGATATTAATAAAAGTATTGGCTTATCATCGGTAATTTCCAATCACCGCTTGGAATATGATCACAATTTTAAATAGGACGAGGTAAAGATTTTAGATAATAAACCACCTTATAGTAAAAGATTTCGGAGATGGTTCATATAAAATAACATAATGGATTGAATAAGCAGAGTGACACAAAATCTCTTCCTGACTTGTACCTTCCTGACTTGTACCTTTTCTTACAGGCATTATTCCCTTCTTAATTGGTTCTCCTTCCTTTTCTTCAACTACTACACATATTTCCCTTTCCACTACATCTCCTTTAACATAATATCTTTGCTTCTATTCCATAATTATTGGTTGTTGAATTTTTGAAAATAATTTCTTAACGTAATTTATTTTATAATAATATATCTGTAGATTATGAACTTATTGCAATTTGGAAGTACTGGATACTTAAAAGATACAAATAATTTATATTTGAGACAAATTTAAATTATACAATATGTTTAGTTAATAATTATTTAAATCTAGATACTGAGAATGCTTTCTAATCATAAAACTGCAATGAGTGAAATTGAATTACTTTACTGTCTACAATAATTAAAATATGGAGAAGGATAAATCACATTAGAGATATGGATGTGAAATATTCAAAGAAGAATGATTAAATTTCTTTAACATTTCAAAATTTGAAGCGGAACATGTTATAGAACTGCCATAACTATGTCAATCATCAAATCACAAATTGTTTATTTATTATTTTCTTTAAATTGTACTCTAAAGATCCGATAACACCCAATCATCCGATTGTGACTCATAGCCTCTGATTTTAAAATAATTTTTTAGACGATAATTTGATGGAATTCTCCTTCTCGTACACCGAGCGGATAGACTGAATGAATTTATTGACAAAGACATGCTGTTATCACATTTTAACTGTCTTCAGTGCAAACTAGTGTTCGTGTACACAGATACGACATTTATGCGTGTGTACGCTCCCTCAAAAGCTTTTCACTTCAGAGAGTACGCGTGGAAAAGCATATTTGTAGGTTGTCGCGATTAATTTTTTAACGTGATTGTAGCCGGATATAATACCTTAATTAACAAGTAGAGATACAGATCATAGAATTATCGGATACCGAATATTGGATATCTGAAAAAAATGTGTCACAGAATATTCAATGTCGGATCGAATATCCGGTTAGGTAATTATCTGGCCGGATACAAAATATTTTCCAAATATTCAATATAAATTTCCCAAAATTCTTAAAAAAAAGAAAAACCAAGAAAAACATGACAATAATTAACCGAGATAGCGGCATTTCTGCTAAATAAACTAATAAACGCTATCTATTGGTTCCACCAGGAATTTATTGCTCTTGGATTGAAAACTATTTAATAGAAAATTCATTATTAGATCATGCCTGTAGTTATTGTAAAACAAGATTTTAGAATTTGGATGTCTTCAAGTTTTATTGAGATGAGCATTTAAACCTTGTTTATTATAATGAATAAATATGTGGCAATAAATTCTTCATGTAGTGATAGAGTAAGGTCGTACTATTAGAAAAATATGGGGCTATGTTGAATTGTTTACAGAAGTTAGATTTGATGATCGTAAAATCATAAAACGTGGATATGAGATACCCAGGGTATTCCTAATATGAAATAACCCATGCTCCTATGCTATAGTGAAAGTTGTTGTTAAAGTATAAATGTTATTGTACAAAATAATAAAAAAGACAACCGGAATGAACGTCGAGTGCCTATATCTGCGATGTTTGATTCCAACCTGAAAACGAGTTCTGGGTATAATCTATCGCATGCTCATTTTTCGCACGCTAGCTGTGTTTGTATTTTAGAAATATTAAATAAAGTTTTTTAATTGCAATACTGATACACTTTGCGTTTTACTATCGATTTCTCGGATATTTTATATTAGGAGCACAATTTTTTGACTTCGATCTACTCACTTTTTACATTTCTTTAATTAAAAAAAAAATAGAATTTGGATTAAACTTTATGTAACGTTATCTTAAAGCTTAAATTCCCTTTAAAATGATTTATTATTTTTTTAAATTCTGCCTATGGACTTCTAGCATTTATCCAAAATGAACTCGGTATCTCATAATAAGAGTTTCCTCTATGTAATGTTGCATACCAATGACTAGAGTCCAATCGAAATTTCGATTTTGGTTTCGGTTTCGGTCAGTTTTAAATTAAGAAAAAATGTCGGTAAGTAAACTGAAGTGTACAAATTGCAACGCACCGGCGATCAATCGATAAATGTTATCATCAGCTGATCAGCACCGACTGTTGCAAACCACACCTGCACTACCCTTTTTTTTAATCTTTTTTTACTCGCCAAGTCGCCACATGTCTAGTGCATGAAATTATAATTTATATATTCCTTATAATTTTAAAAGTAATAAAATATTAATAAAATTTTATTCTTAAAAGAGTACATAAATTTCACATAATATTTTAATATTTTTCAACGATTTTTGAAAATTATATGATGTTCGTAAAAGATCTATCAAAAAATTTCAATTTCGGTTTCGGTCAGTCTCAAATTAAATAAATACCGAATATTAGTTTTCAATTTTGGCCGGAAGTAAAAAAAGTAGGTTCTCGAATGCTACTAATGATTTTTGGTTATCCAACCGGAAAAAATAAGTACAGGTACAGAATACCAATTTTCCGGATATCCAGTGCACTTCAACTAATAAACACGTGAAAAACGAAATATGTATGTAATAACACCGTTACATGTATTCGATTGTTGAAATATATGTATAAATAAAATAATAAAAATGAAAACATGTCGAATTTATATGTTTACAAGTCACTAACTTGGAAATTTATTAATAGATTAATTCTTATTCAAAATTCTCATAACTTCTGTGAAAATTAGAAATGCAATATGATGCAAATGCGCGACAGTATACATAAAAAGCCAAGAAACATTGAGATTTTTAAACAATTTTCCATTTTTCTGAAGCACAAAGTCCTTTAACAACGCGGAAGAAAGAGGAAAAATATAATTATATGATCAGTTCTGATCAGCTTTGATCGTGCTTGCACTGAAAATAATAACTACAAACAAACCCAGATGCATCAAGAAAATTTTTTAAATTCTTTTTAAATTTCTAAATTTAATGTCTCTTTATCTTATTATCTTTACATACTATATTTATCTTTACCCTGACTAAAATAAGAATTAAAGAAAAGAAGAATCGTATAATAAATGTAAGAGGATAGTAACAGAAGCGTAAACGAAGCTTCTAGGAAACGAAAATTGGAACGATGAAACGTAAAAGTTCTCTTACATTCAACTTACGCTCCTTTTATTTTTGCCAGAGTACATACTTACTCTTTATCTTTACATTTAATTTTTACTCTTACTATTTATCTTACTCTTTATATTTATTTACTTACTTAGTTTTTCTTATCTCTACATATTACATTTGCCATGCTTATATTATCAACCTTGAATGCTACGAACTTATACATAATTAAAGAATTAATTATTATATGTTTTTATTACATTAGTAGGATAAATTAAAATCGCTTCATGTAAACGAATATATATTTCGAGGATTATAATTACGGATGTTACTAAACCCAATTAACAGTTGCCGTGTAAACGTAGATATAGGTTTTTATTAAGAAATCAATTTTATGTATATACGAACATGTTCATACTTTTACCTTTATGTAATAATTAGAAAAATACTTGAAAGTGAGGAAGAGATTCAGATCATGAGATTTAAATCATTAGTTTTAGATTATCTCTGTTCCATTAAATTAGAATAAATAACACAGTTGCATATTTGTTTCAATATTAATTCTACAAAGGAGATGTATCAACAATTTACATTAAAGCTTTTTAAATATTTTTCATAAGCGCTTCAACGTTTCTTATATATTTATGCATATTTCGAACTAATGTATCTAAATACATTAAATATACACGCACTCATATTGTTTACTTAAAACATTAAATAAAATTTAACAAACAAAGAAAATATAATTAATTCTTTTTTTTTAAATCTCATTTTAAAAAAGTAACATCTTCCTTGAACACATAAATACATTTAGTAAAATGCTACCCAAGCAATACATCGGTATAATTATCTAATTAACGATCAATATTATACCAAATTCATATCAATTATATCTACAAAATTGATAGTTTCATTTCTAGTTAGGATTAAAGTAAAGCAAATGTTAAATGACATCTCTCCGTCGTCGACTTTGTCTATGTCGTTATATCTATCCAAATTCAACGTTGACAATGTCGGCAAAGCTGATGTTAGTTTTTTAAACTAAATCTAATTTAATATCGACATCGATTTAAATAAGCTAATTTGACGTCGGCTCTGCAAACTAAATTTCACTTAATTTTGATGTTGGTTGAATTAGTCAGCTAAGCCACATATAACATCTTCCAAAGAAACGGAAAATGTTTGTGGTTAATTGCGTAATATGTAGTGTTGCCATCGGGTGCCTTTCAACAAGCAATTTAATTCAGTGATCATCTCATCTTTATTTAACATTGTTTAACCGTTATTGATGTATTCTTTTAGATCATCCAATCAGCATTTTAGATCTGGTAGAATATATGAATAGCAGCAAGCGTTCATTCAACTGTTGAGTCCGCTGAACGCAGTAATTGGCGAACAACAAGAATGTAATGATGCATTGTACAGGCTTGCCGCCAACTCAGTGCTCCTAAAAAAGTGAGAATAGTGAGTTTTATATTCAAAATAATGAGAAAAAAGTGAATTTTTTTAAACGTTGAGGAACAAGCTAATTTGTTTAAATTTGATTAAAATTGTATAGAATAGTATCTAAGAATTAACACTTTATTATTTTGAATATATTATTCTGTGACGGTAATACTTTCATTAATCAATATTCCATTAAATCTAAGGTATTTTTGAATTTTCAAAAACAATGTCGTTAAGAATATACGTTTCAACACGTTTGGCAGAGAAGACGAGAAATTTCTGCTAACAATAGCATCTAAATTCAGAAAAACTTAGGAATAAAACAAAATGTCTGGAAACAAAGTTATTTTCAAATTAAATACATCGTTATTTAATATATGTGGTTTATTAAGATTTTATAGGTTTATTTAACATAACTCTTTCATAACCAATAAAATTAGAACATATTTAAAACTTTATAATATAATTTTCTCTTATTATTGGGAAGAAAACATTCTGCGATATTTTGTTAGCACAACATTATATGCAATATTTTCATTAACAACAATCAAAATTTAAATTAAAAAAAAAAAGATTTTAATGTTCTACTTTCGAACGGTTACTATATTTATTAAATTTATGTGAGTTTTGTTATTTTTATACAGGGTGAATCAGAGTCGTCGAACCAGCTTTTTATCCTATGAGAAAGTTATCGACTGCACACGTTATAATCCAATTAGATATGAAGTCGATAATTTTCTCATAGGATAAAAAATTGGTTCAACAACTCTGATTCACTCTGTATATAGAAAACTACAAATGGAAATTTTTCTTTTTACTTTATGAGTCATGTTCTAAAAAAATTTGCAAAAATTGTTGTCTATCTATATTATAAAAATTTGGAATTTTCCTTACAAAATCATATTTTAAAAACATTTCTACGATTATTTATTCTTGAGTTATTCGAGAGTTAAGTAAAAAGAATTCTAACTTTGATTGTTTATAATTCCATTAAAAATCATCGTACTGCAATTAAAAAGGAACACATTCTTAAAACTGAACCGTTACTCTATTGAGTGATATAATTGCCAATTTTAAAAAATAAAATACAAGGGCAAGTCAATAAGTTTTTAGAAAAACATAGTAAATACATTTTTTTTTATCAATTTATTTTTATTTCTCAACATAGTCTCCTTTCAGCTCGATACACTTGATCCAACAATTCTCCAACTTTTTCAAGCCGTCAGAATAACAGGATTTATTTTTCCAACCCTTCAAAATAAGCCTCTATTTCGGCGATGAGCTGCTCTCTAGTGGTGTGAATCTCTTTCCTCCGAACCATTTCTTCAAATTTGGAAACAGGAAATAGTCGCAGGAGGTTAAATCTGGCGAATATGCTGGATGGGGAAGCAATTCGTAGAAATTCGTTGAATTTGGCCATCAGTGCCCGGTACGTGTGAATCCGTGCATTGTCTTGATGGAAGAGTACTTTCTTCTTCGCCAAATGGAAACGTTTTTTCTTTAAAATGTTCTGTGTTGATCCGCACTACTGAACGTACATAATTATCGACATGTCTGTCTTACACATCTGCGTTCCTTCTTTCCGTATATATTTCAAAAGTTTTTTATTCCTTTTGGACACGCTCGTTTGAATTTTTTACACATGATTTCTGAACTTTGCCAAGATATTTTTAATACATTTGACGGTTCAATCGTACGGAAATAATGTTGAACTCGACATCAAGACTCACTCGAACTGTGAATGTTCTGAATATGCGATAATTGATTTTATTCTGCGATTTTTTTCGTTATGTTAATGTCTCAATCCGGTAGCCGAAACTTATAACTTGTAATCATTTTCGTAATTTCGATTCTAATTTTTGCGTTATGTAATTTTACCTCTGTTAATTATAATATATTTTTTGTTAATTTCAAAGAAATGTGTTGACTCTTTGTCCATTACTTATTATTATTTGCTTTAAAATGTTGTTTAAAATGTTGAAAAGGTCCAATAAGGCTGCGTAGTACTCGCCATTGATCGTTTGCTTCGACGGAAGGTAATCGATATGAATTATACTGCGTGCATCCCAAAAAACTGTGGCCATTACCTTTCCGGCCGACTTCACGTCTTTGTCTTCTTCGGAGCTGGTTCATCCGGTGAAGTTCATTGTTTTGACTGTTCCTTCGTCTCGGGTGCGAAGTAATGGATCCGTGTTTCGTCCACAGTAATGAATCGACGCAGAAATTCATCTGGATACGTTGAAACATCTCTAAACATTGTTTTGAAATCGTCATACGGTCGCGCTTATGATCCACAGTGAGCAAACGCAGCACCCATCTTGCCGGTAGCTTTTTCATACCCAATTGTTCGTGCAAAATTGAAATCACTGTACCATGTGATATGCCTGTGGCCTCAACAACCTCTTTCACTCGTCGATCAGTCAAAACAATATCGTGGACTTTATCGATGATTTCTGGCGTAGCAGCCTCAATTGGATGTCCCGAACGAGGTGCATCACATGTGGATGTACGACCACGTTTAAATTCATTCACTCAATTGTATACAATCGCAAACGCTGGTGCAGTTGTGCTATAACATTATCCAACTCGGCTTTGATTTCTTTCGGCGTTAAACTTTTCATATGTAGATGTTTGATCACTGCACGAAACTCGTTTTTTTCATTTTGCAACAAATACAAAAGTTGTTCGCGTTAATCGTCTACAGAAATGAAACCTCGCGATGAATTTCACTCAAAATTTGACAGTAATCAGCTGAAAAATGCTACTTGTCAAAAAGGAGTGACATGACAGTAGATATACTAGGCGGGTTCTAACCCAGGTCCTCTGAGGGGAGCGCGGGGCGCGGGGGGGAACTCGTAGGCGCGGGGAGTAGCGCGAGCGGTGGAAGGCGCGGTAGAGGGGGAAGGCGCGGGAAGTCCCGACGACATCGTTGTAATAGGAGCCCCACATAAACAATGCATTCCTTATTTTTTTCATCCGCCGCCGCCGCCGCTGCCGCCGCCACCGCCGCCGTCGCCGCC
>NW_017305581.1:17572-28766 GCF_001594115.1 Trachymyrmex septentrionalis | reverse complement strand
TCCGATATCTTATATCCTGGCGGCACGCTCGGTGAAAATTCGTGTATCGTGTGCGCGCTTTTGCCGTTGCTGTACGCACCCGCGGTCACGCTGCACTCTACGCGGATAACGTTTACGTTCATTATGTTGATCGACATGTCCGATTCGTGCCATCTTCGCGGTCGCAGTATGCGCTTCGACAAGAATCCCAGCAGCGATCCAATGCTGTTGGGTTTGTCAAAGTTCATTCTGTACGCACATCTAATCTCGCATCTCATCGTGTTGTAATTTGCGCGGAGCGTAATCGGGTATTCTACGCCCTCACCGTTATCATCATCATCGGTGTCATTGTTCTTATTGTCACCGCGCACTACGTCAGCGGTTTCAAGCGCGTCGCGGTGAGGACGTTTCCGTAAAATCGCGCGTTTCAGAAATTCATTTATGTCTCGCACTTCGTACGAACCTTCGGGAATTGTAATTTCCACGTCATCTTTGGCAAAATAAAATTTGTTGTTCGAATTATTCACGTTCGGTATCGTGTGATAAGTCTCAAAAATCACCAGACCGAGCTCGTAATCGCCGTCATTCAAATCTATGGCGGGAAAGTAGTTTGCCGCGAGGACGGTGCTCTTCCCGTTCAGCGTAAGCGTCAGCGACATGACGGTGTTCGACAAATACTGAAATTTCACAGCATCTCGCCGAGCTTTTTAAATTCGTGCGCGTCTACCGTTTGTAGAAACCGCAGGCACATCTGTCCGCAGAAGTTCTGATCGTACGTCTGATAGGACGTACGATTGTACTCTATAGTCGTAGCACCGTTCCCGAAATATCGCACCAGTTCCTTGGGAGGTCGAAGATTACCGAAACTGTCAAAGTATACGACGCGGTTGTTCCTCTTCGCGTACGCTACCCAGTGAGTACCAGGCCCCGTCGCATCCTCCGGATTCACGATACCGCTTTCGTTTCGACGCGCACCGCTCATCGGTAACGCGTTACGCATGAAAACGTCTCTAAAGTATGGTATGCGCATACGTCTCGCGAGCTCGTTTAACTGCACATTGGTAGTTGCGCCAGACGGCATTTTTATCGTCTCTTTGACGGTTTTTTTTTTCTTTGCAGCTGCACCCTGTCCATGTTTGTACGGGCCCAGATACAGTCTGCGTCCGTATTTGTACGGAGCGAGACACAGTCCGCGGCCCTGTTTCAACGCGCGGTCGTGTCGTTGCAGCTCTTCGAGCTGACGTCGCGCGGCTTTGTTGTCGTTTACCGCTTTCGCCACGCTGGCCGCTCCGCCGATCAAGGATCCGAGCGCGCCCAACATTGGCAGAAACGGTAACGCACCACCTCGTTTCGCCGTTGGAAGTATCCGCTTTTTCGTCGTTTTTTTCTTCGTCGTCGTCGTCTTCTTCTTCGGTTTCATGCCCATGCCGATCTTGGTCTTGGCTTTCATCGCTGCCCAAACGGCAGCAGCGGCGGCTCTCTCGCCCAGAGCCGAATCACTCGCGGTAATGCGTTTCCGCGCCTTCTCGGCTAGTATATCGTCCGCCGCGTGTCTATCGGTGAGATCGTTGCTGCGCGAGTACGCAATGTCGTGTTCCCGACACGCCGCGTCCAGCGGATTTATGCCCGCGTCACCTCTGGCTAATCGCTTCGCAAGTCGAGTGCCTGGGCCGCAAAACTGGTAGCCCGGAATATGTAACTCGAAAGGAAGCGCGTTTACCGCTCGATTCAACAGACCACCGCCCGACGCTGACATTCGTTACAGTCCTTTATCTTAGGTGCGGGACCGTCGATGTGCGTTCGCTGCCACGGCTGATTGTAGTGCTCGTCGCACCGACGATAGGTTCGAACCTCCGAATCCGCCTTCACGTGTTCCGGAAGCCGGTCCCAGACGTGTTCGACGTAATCGCCGTACACGCGTAAGAGCACGACCTTCGGTATATATTGTAACTGCTCGGCGCTCAAGTTTCGAATATCGGAAGGATGACTCAGCGCGAGATACATTTTGCTACTGCGCGATTCGCGGGATTCGCGCGTCTTTAAATAGCCGTTCGAGAGCGCACAGCCTGTAGTGTGAGCATGAAATTCGTGCTGCAACCGCTGACGATACGCGTCACGAACTGTGACGCGAAATCGCGAATGATGGGAGGTAGCGCGGAGAAGCGCAAGCACGGCGAAATGCTGCCGAGTACTATACGCGCGATCATTTGCGGCCCGTCGAATTGCGGTAAAACCAACGTTCTCGTAAGCTTACTCGAGAGCCCGAACGGCGTACGTTTCGAGAACGTGTACGTCTATTCGAAATCGTTGCAACAGCCAAAGTATCGATATCTCGAAAATTTGTTTACGTCTATCGACGAAATCGGCTACTTTACGTTCTCCAACAACAGCGACGTCGTTCCACCGAGTGAGGCGCGTCCAAATTCTATTTTTATCTTTGATGACGTGGCATGCGACAAGCAGGATGCGGTGAGAGAATACTTCTCGATGGGTCGCCACGCGAACGTTGACTGCTTCTATCTCTGTCAGACGTACGCGAGAATACCTAAACATCTGATACGCGACAACGCGAACCTTCTGATCCTATTCAAACAGGACGGTACCAACTTGAAACACGTTTACAACGATCATGTAAATACCGACATGTCGTACAACGAATTTTGCGAGTTGTGCCACGCCTGTTGGCGACAAAAGTATGGATTCGTAGTGGTAGACAAAGACAGTGCGCTCACAAATGGACGATACAGAAAAGGATTTAACGAGTTCGCGATACCGTAACGCGACCAGTCGTTGTCGATACTTAGCCTCGGACGAACATGGCGGATGTGCGCGAGCGTGAAAAAATCGCGAGAGCGATCGAGAAGACGAGCGAGTCGATCCGCAAGAAACATCGCGCTCTGAAGACCGGTAGAATCGAGGAGGACATCGCGTTGAACAGACGTTTTAGGCCTCTTATCAAGCCGCTGCGACTTTTCGCCGACAGCTCCGACGTGCGCGCGACAAAGAGAGAGTCGCGCGACGAAGATGCAGCGTCTGCCCATAAACGCGAGAGGAAGGAGGAAGAGGAACAAGAGGAGAGAGAAAAAGCGAGCGAGACGTTCGAGCGTTCCACGACTCTGCATAAATCCAATGATCGATCGCACGATGATGTACAGCCAATAGCCTCCACCCCGCGTGCCAAAATCGTGCCAACGATAGAGTCGTTGGAGAACGTTTTCGAAACGACGGAAGATTCGCTAGCGACGAAGGTTCAAAATCAGCTGCAAACGTCGGAAGGTCGAGAGGCGTTACGAGCTGGTTTGGGCCCGCTGGGTCAAAAGTACGTCGAGGCCGTCCTGAGGGGAGCGAAAGATAAAGAGAGCGGTATAGATCGCGTGTACGGCGTTTACCTGCACGAGGATGGGCTGATGTTTGGCAATAAACGTTTCGACGTGGATGACGCGGACAACATAATTATCGACGGCGTACGATACGCCGGTACACCAGGTCTTTACGAGTTGATTTTCAAGAGAATTCCCGACGATGCCCTCTACACGGAAGACGATATGCACAAGTACAAGAGCATGCTGTTGGTGACGAACGCGCACAAACACAAGTATCATTCGCAGGGCCGATTATTGAGCAACAGAGGATACAAGTACAAACACGTAATCGCGCCGTTGATGTCGATCACACCCAAGAAACAGAAGAAATCTGGAAAGGGATTGCCTCACGCAATGACATTGAACGACAACGCGATCGATTACGTGCACTGGGATGATCCCAACGAGCTGGTGGATCGTCTACGATTGCTCGACGCTTCGCACCGAGCGGGCAACAACGCTCACGACAACGAGATGCTGTCGATCATCGAGGAACTTCGCGAAGCCGGTCTTATTATAAATTAATTCGCGTATTCGTAAAACGAGTCAGTCGAGGGACACCAGCGAGAAAAATACATTAATTTCTTGTACTCTGTGTATTACACGTCGAATCATGAAAAAGAAATCCGATGAAAAGAGAGAAAAAATTAGCTCGGAGAAACGTCGGCTCGTCGAGGAATTGCACGCTCCGGCGAGAAGAAATTTTCCGCGAAGGCGTGTCATAGTCCGGGGGTACGACGATCTGTGGCAGGCTGATATCGTTGAGATGCGTCCGTACTCGAGTTTCAACAGAGGCTACCACTACATACTCACCGTCATCGATGTGTTGAGCAAGTACGCGTGGGCCGTTCCGCTCAAGAGCAAGGGTGGAAGCGAGACGGCGAACGCTATCGCTGAGATCGTTCGAGAGAGCGAAAGATGTCCGAAAAATTTACAAACGGATATGGGGAAAGAATTTTACAACGCGGATGTACGGAATATCTTGAAAAAACACAACGTTAATCACTATTCCACGTATTCGACGTTGAAAGCGTCAGTGGTCGAGCGGTTCAATCGCACGCTCAAAAACGACATGTGGAAGATGTTTACACTCAACGGCAATTACAAGTGGGTCGACGAGCTGCCGCGTCTGGTGTCAGATTACAACGCGCGCAAGCATCGCACCATCGGCATGCGACCCTCTGACGTAACTTCTGCGATCGCCGAAAAACTCTTGGGCACGGTGTACAGTGCGATAAAGATAGCGGGTCCTGCAAAATTCAAAGCAGGCGATTCGGTACGCGTGAGCAAGTACAAGACGATTTTTGAGAAGGGTTACACACCAAATTGGACCACCGAAGTGTTTACGATCGTTAAGGTGCAGCGTACCAATCCCGTAACTTATCTACTCGAGGACTATCGTGGAAATTCCGTCGCTGGAGCGTTCTACGAGCACGAGTTGCATCGCGCTACTCGTCCGGACGTGTATCTCGTGGAGAAAGTGTTGCGCAGGAAGGGCGACAAAGCGTACGTCAAGTGGCTGGGATTCGATGGATCGCACAATTCATGGATACACAAAAACAATGTTATTTGATAAATTTTTTTTAATTCATATATTTTGTATACGTATAACAATATATAAGAATATAAGAATATAAGAATATAAGAATATAAACGTGTAAAAATATTTCTTATTATCCATTCCATTTTTTAGAGTATACTGATATAAAATATGTATATAAATATATGATACATGTAATGAAAAAAAAAGTAATACATAATAAATGATACTATATAAAACATAATAGTAATACTTATGTACAACGTAAAAACATAATGCGTAAATTATAATGATAATAGTAACAGGTATGTAGATTGTACGAGAATATTTAAAATAATGTAAAAAGATATACACAAAGTAAGATATAAGATAATACATATACGTCGTATGAAAATATAAAAAAGTAAAAAACATAATAGTAATATAAATGTTGATATGTACATATGTTACAAAGGTATCCGCCAATGTCCCCACGGTAACGTCTCCGTCGAATTCGGTACGACGTATCGTTTGTCGTCGTATGGACTCAGAGCGATTTTCGATTCGGATATCGTGTATACCTCGTGCAGTTTAGATCGTATACACGATTGACGACGAGTCATTTCGATCTCTTCGTTCAGACATCGAGTGTAATCGTCGAACGTTATCGTTTGCGCTACAACGTTATTCTTTACGCCTTTCACCTTTTTAATGTCCTTCTTGCCGTCCACCCTCACAGCGTACATCTTCGCTCTGAGACCAACGAATTCGGTCATTATCGCACCGTTGTTTTCGTCCTTCATCAGACCTGGTACTTTTTTGTTCGCGAGAGGCATACCGTACGCGTTGTCCGTCGGATAATCGCTCGTGTCGAATCTAGCGATATCGCGTTTCACAGTCTCGTAAACGTCCTCGCACTCGACGCGGTATATAAGGCTGTCCGTATCGGTGTACATTATTTTACATTTATCGTGAAACAGTGGTAACATATACTCGTGGTGAAATTCGTACAAGCAGACTTTCGATATGTCGAGTATACACATACCCACGTAAATCGGCTTGTCGAACTTCACCTCGAGTTTCCGCAGTTCGACGGCTATTAAATTTTCCGCAAAGACGCTACGGCTGTGGAAATTTGGTTTTGCAATCATTGCCTCCGCGCCGTACCGTCCATCCCATTTAGTTAATAATTTTACGTCGACGTGGTTGCGCACATTCTCCATAGTTTTACCGAATACCGCGTTGTTCATTAATTTATATAAATTTTTTTCGAAATCATTTTTCGCGCGCGTTCTAAAACATGTATTAAGTTCGATGTATTCGCGAAGCCATGGAGATTGCGCGAATTGTAACACCCGATGGATCTTTGTTACGCGAAGACCGTGACGAGTACATTGCTGCAGGTTGCGGTAGTGGATGACGTAACGCTGTTTATCGTACAGCGTCGCTAAAAGTTTATGTTCCCGCTTGCCGGGCGGCTTATCGCGCGTCGGACAGAACGGTAGGTCGGTGTGTCGGTCGTGTACATGCTGCGGATACTCGAGATCGACTTCGAGAATGTAACCGGTGGGCGAATCCGGAGCGATCGCGCTCGCGTCAAAGTTCGCAGCGTCTTCGACCCATTGAAATTTGGCGTATGGCAATGATTGACACATCGCCCATCCGTATAAATTGTTAACGTCGTAGTACATCAAGTACGACGACGGTTCCGACGGATCGTACGAACGCATGTACTTGTTATTAGCCTGCGCGTATCTGCCTGAACATTGACTGAGACCACCGCGTATACCGCGCTCGATGAACATGATCATGTCAATATCAGTGAGCAACTCAAACTTTACACGCGTATGTTTCAACATCGCGTCCCACGTGAAACCAGGCAAGGTGTAATAATGCGCTGGATCGAGACCGTAACTCGCGACGCAACTTTCGCGGAAATTTTCGAAAATGTCGGCTAATAACAAGACATCGGTTTTCAAGTACAGATCGCTGTACTCGCCGAGCGTTCGGATGGAGAATCGCTGCCATACGTTCGCCGCGTGAGCGTAGTCGCTCTCGGATACGGTATCGCCCGTTAACGAACTGTAAAAAGATTCGCGCGGTGGTAAGCGCGTGTCCTGCAATTTTTCGACACAGTCAACGTACTCGTACGGAAAGACACCTTTACGAGTCAGTAATTCAAATTCTTCGTCCGATAATGTTGGAAATTTTGAACGTATAATTTTTAATTTGTCTCTATCGAGATACGACGCTAATTTATCGAGACTTGTACTGAGAAATTTGAAAGAATCAATAAATCTTAATTTTACGCAATTTCTTTGAGAGTTATTTTTAGTTTTATCTTTAGTGCTATCGACATGTTTCGTGAAGGAGATGTATTTTTCTTTGGTTATCGGTAATACATCTACGTGTCCTTCATATGCCGTAGCGATTTCCTTAATTATAAAATGCGCGTCGTAGCCCGATAAATTGTGGAAAACGATCGGAATGTATAATGAATTTTTATAATTTAAGTTACAGTTTGAATGCGCAGGACCGCGGTATCTACCGGTTAAGTGGCAATGATCGCGTACCCGCGTGTCGTCCGACGCGAACGGTTTCTCGCAAATGTGACAACGCGTCGCGCTACGGTACGCCTCCCATTGTTCTTTCGACAACGTTTCCATGAGCACGTTGGCGGATACGATATTTTTCACGCGATGCGCCAAATCGTTGAGTTGTCGCGCGAACCACGCTATACAATCTTTGTCGCGACGGAACTGATACGACGATAACGCGTCGTCGTACGAGCAACGCACGTAGTAGCCTATGCTGAATACCTCGTGCCGTTGATACGCGTACGACGACGCACCTTCCCTGTCGGGTTCCGTCTTCCGTAAAACGCACTCCAGGTCGGCGTAGACGACGAATGGGACGCGCTCCTTGTTGCAATGGTTCCCAAATTGGAGCCACTTCTCGTCCGCGCTCGGCAGTCGAATAGCGCAATCGTTGATCTTCTGGCAGTCCATTGTGTGCGACTGCAATTTCTCATTCGTGCCGAAATAATGCAAGCATCTGAAAATAACAAAAAAATATAACAGTTATATTTACCTATATTTTATTAATAAGATGGGGAAATTATAATAATTTTTTAAGGTGTACATACCGATCGCAGAAATATTTCTTTTTTTTGCTTAGTTGCGAGCTCACGAGACGCGACAGGTTCTTGATCCACGCAAAGTGGCCGACACCGTCGTCGCGTGGATCTTGCATGTACAGAAGATTGACGTGCTTGTCCTTCCTGTCACTGGTGAGCAGCAGAGGAAGAACTTGTTTATTCTCGATGCCGTATACATTGATCGACACCGCGTTCAACCGTTCGAATTTCGGAATGTCTTTAAACGTAATCGGAAATTCGATACCCGCGAGATTCAGCACCGTCGTATAATGCGGATACGATGGCTCTCGCTCCGCATGCTTTTCAGCCGGATACAGAGCGACGACCACCGACCACGCGAAGCACGCATTGTCCATCGTACTAATGTTGATTACCGCTCGTTTCGTCGCTATTTCTCGCGGCACCTCGTAACATCCCGCGCGCATGGGATTTAGTTTGTTCACATTCACTATCAAATTGAGGATTCGCGACAATGCCCACCCGCTGTCGCGTTCTTGGAACTCTTCGAGTGATGTCAACGTGGGTTCGATGATATGCTGCTCGTATCACTCGCGCAAATCGGTGTATTGGTATATCTCGCTGTTCTTTGAAATTATGCTCTTATTAGCACGTTTATCCTTCGTCGCAAACTCGCCGTTGAACGCGGTGTTCACTTTTGCACTACCGTGTCTTTCTACCGCGTCTCGCACACGTTCGAGCACTATTTCTCTCGCGTCTTCCAAAAACCGCCGCGGCTCGATGTAATCGACTGACCACAGCACCCGTCGATATACGGTTTTCAAACGCGGCGTCGATCTCTCGCCAGACGAGAGATCTTTCGTCGCGACTCGCGTACCCACCACCAACGTGCACAAAACGTCGCTCTAATCGTGTCTTTGCACCCGCGAGTCGCGCGATCCTCGCTACCATGGATTGCCTGTGTCCAATGGTAAGGCGCGGACGCTTGGCACGACAAAGCTCTTCGAGCCACTCGATGCACTCGTCGCATCTTTGCAGCCACGCGAAACATTCCACCAGAGTAGCGACCTGCACTGCTCCAGCAGTTCGCGTTCCACTCGCTCGTGATTTTCCATGTTTTTTTTCTTTAGATCACATTACACTCTTCCACGGAGCACTTGCACGTGACTCGTTCACACACGTTGCAGCATCGAGACATATCCAGAAAATCATAATGTTCTACTACTTTTTCGTCATGTTCGTATGAGAAAATGCACTGTTCACACTTAAAGCATCGATCGTTGCATCTGTCGAAAAATAGCTTTGTAAAATTGCGATCACGAAACTCTATCCATATATTGTCGATAATCAGCAGTTCAACGCACTTTTCACTACCCGCAGGAATCTTAATGCAGGTGTAGTAATCTCGGCTTTTATCTACGATTTTCTTCGCCCAATAATAATCATCCTTTATTACATTGACATTTCTATTCCGCCAATGCCTCTTTTCATATTCATCGTCCTCGTAACATTTGTCTCGTAACCATGGATACACTTTCTATCGCACGAATAAAGGCCCGGCAAAAATGGGTTCTCTGATAACTGTTCCAGGTTTCTCACCACGTATACCTAATTCACGATCGCGTAGGAATTGCACTGGCGATATTCGTGCACCTATGTCTCTTTTTTGCAAATTACCGAGAACATGCAGCACATCATCTACGTTAGAGTCACACATATTTTTCAGTAGTGTTTCGCTCACAATACTGTTCACAATAGTTTTTTCAATGTGTGCAGAGTGGACACATGCTGCACGGATATATAGTATACATTGACACTCCACAATTCGTGCAAGATCGGCCGCCTAGCGCATCAATATAATCGATGTCGTGCTTCCTTACAAGATACATTCCTACAACATCGATGTCAGCCAAACGTATCATACATGCTGCACACACATTCAAGGCACCACCCGTTGTATAGTAGTACTGGATCATGCAGTGTTTAGTATGACCGTTCAGTGCGTGGATTTCTGGAGACAACACAAATTTTTCTGCGTAATCCGTATCGTACTCATTCAAGTCGCTAACACAACCAGTATCATCGGATAGCACTTCTTCGTCGGAATCTTGGTCCATTATGTCCTCAAAATCTACATCGATTTCTTCTAACTCTTCGAACACTTCATCTCTGATATTCGCGAACTGTTCAGGATCCACGTTTCTAATGTGCTCGACTACGTTGGCTATGTCCTCAACGTTCGCACGATGATCACCCATACTTTTTTCCACTATTCTTATTGCGATCGATTCGTTCGTCTTCCAGAGCACCAACTGCGGAACTGAGCGCTTATAACTCATTATATATTTCATTTGCGACTTCTTTGTCCCTTTGCCTATTGAGTCATACTTTTTATTTAGAAGTAGATAAGACAGCATTTTGCGAGCGATTCTAGTTTATATAAACAACATCAACGCTTCTTTTAACGTGTCGCTACATGCCGCTACATGCCGCTACATGTCGCTACATCGATCTCTCTCTTCTCAGAAAAAATCGTTATCGACACTTCTTCGAAGAAATTTAAGGGTTGTGGGAACCCAGTGTGATTTCATACGCTTCACTGGGGTATCACTTTCATTTTACTGTAGAAGAATTATGTTTCGCTTAGCAGCCGAACATCGGCGCTTCTCTTAAAGCATCGCGATGTATCATCGATCTGATAGTGTATATAAACAGTGTATATAATTTTTTCTTTCATTCGTAAATTTCGATTACGAGTGATAAGACATGGATCGTGTAAAAGAATATATACATCGAAAATCGACCGAGGGCAAGGGGTACAGTTCCTTGTCACCTGGTCCACCAAGTCCATCATCATCGAGGGAAAAAGCGCGATATTGGGAACGTCTAGGTGAAAAATCATCAAAATCACCAACATGTTTCTCATCGACATCGTCAAAATCGCAAACATATTCATCATCATCATCATCATCATCATCATCATCATCATCATCATCAACATCATCATCAAAGTAAAGGGTGTCCCAAAATTAACGCAAGATTTGAATTAAATAGAAAACACAGTTTTTAGTCTTTTGATTGTTATTTTTTTATTGAATCATAAAGTACATAGGATAGGGTTATTTGTGGAATAACACATCGGGCAAATGGCCTCCACGGCTTTGCATGCACATACGCACTCGTTTATCGAAATTTTCCATGACCATTTTGCATAAATGT
>NW_017305581.1:7075-17199 GCF_001594115.1 Trachymyrmex septentrionalis | reverse complement strand
ATGATGTAATAAGAGGCAAATAAAACAATTTCATCCACATCATTTTATATATGTACTTTATTTTTAGTCTCCATCCATCCATCCTATACCTCGACGCGCTAATAAAAAACCGTATTGAAAAAACTGCGTCATAAAAAAAAGGATCCATTTCTTCTATCCTTTCTTCACTCATATCACGCGCTCTATCGCCTACAAAGCATACTACGTTATAATATCAGTCGCGTTATTAATCTGGCACATGCTAGATAATAATTGTGTCATGTAAAGCGTCGTGCACACTCTATCTTTCTCTAATGTGCGAACCCTTGTTATCTACGCATTTTTTTGGGATAGACGCGGGGGCCCGCAATAGCGGCGGTGGCGGCGGCAGCGGCGGTGGCGGTGGCGGCGGCGGATGAAAAACAATAAGAAACGCATTGTTTATGCGGGTCCAACGTATTGTTTATGTGGGTCCTATTACAACGATGCCGCCGGGACTTCCCGCGCCTTCCCCCTCTACCGCGCCTTCCACCGCTCGCGCTCCCCCCGCACCAACGAGTTCCCCCCGCGCCCCGCGCTCCCCTCAGAGGACCTGAGTTAGAACCCGCCTAGTATATCTACTCATGACACTGCGAATACCCTCCGATAGATTTTCTAAGAACTTATTGACTTATCCTCGTATATATATTTGAGCTTAAAAAATGGGATTACTGTCCTTATAACCATTGTACAATGGTTATAACAATAGTAATATCACATTTTTATAACTTAAATTTCTATGTATATTATTCACAAAAATTGGAGGAACACTTAATTTTTGTAAAAAAGAAACAAAATTGAGACTGTTATAATTTCGTTAAAAATAAATGAAATTTGAATTAAAAAAAAAAAGTTTTAAAGCTTAGAATCTCTACTTTCGAAAAGTTACTGTATTTTTTTAATTTCCATGAGTTTAGTAATTTTTACACATAGAAAACTACAAACTGAACGAAATGAGAAATCTTTATCTCACTTTGTGGACAAAAAAATCTGCAAAAATTTTCGACTTTCTCATGTAAAAGCTTGAAGTTTTTTCTACAAAATCCTTTTTTTTTATGTTTCTACGACTTTTTGTTACTGAATTATGGCGGATTAAAAAGTGAGCACTTTGACTTTGATTGTTCATAACTCTGTTAAAAATCACGTACAGCAATTTTAAGAAAAGATTTCTAAAACTCAAATTTTGCTTTATTTGATCGTGTAGTTGCTAAATTTTTTAAAGAAATCCATAAACATGATACAAATGGTTTAAGGTATCATAAAAAAGTTAACAACTTTTTACTTTTTGTATATTTATTCGAAAAACAGTTATGTGGATCATCGACAAAAATTTATTCTTTACGTTTTTTTGTGCTTTTGATTACCCTATCTAAAAAATTTGTCGAATAGCTATAAGATTTCTTTCGTAGTGGCTATTATAATTTTATGATGCAAAACGTACAAAAAATTGGAAAATTGCTTAATTTCAGTGGAAAAAAATAAAAAAATAAAAAATGAAATTTAATTAATGTTTAAAAATCAATTTCCAATGCATCGACGCTACACTGATCTTTACTAAGTATCTGTAAGAATAATTTTGTTTACTTTTTTTCTTCACTGAAATTTGAAAAATATCGCCACTGTTAGCGTTATCTAAAGCGCATAGGGTATACGTCGCAGAAGCTAGCTCTATTAAAGAAAGCACTTTCACCCACGAACATATTTCGATTGAATTGAGAGTGTCGATTTGTTGAACTTGATTTGCATATCCAGGGTTGGGTAGTGCTAAGTTAAAAAGATAATAGTTAAGTTAAAAAGTTAATTAATTTTAACTTAACTTACAATTAGTTACATTTTAGACTCTTAATTTTTTAACTTTATTTAATTATCCGTAACTATTAATTTTTTATTTTATTTTTTTTAAGTTAAGTCTTAGATATAATACGCGGTAATAGCAATAGCTTAAAATGAGGTGAAAATTGCAAAAAAGAGCAAATTTACTAGGTGTTGACCATTGAAATTATAAATATTCTAGTGAATTTGCTCACTTTTGTGATTTTCACCTCATTTTAAATTACACAATCGATCCCCAGATTTAAATCTGTCAGAAACCGTGAATTTCGATGTATCTAGTTTCTGATAGGTTAAAATCTATTATTCTTTATTATTAAAACACGTCACATCACTATCATTTTCTGCTCCCGTTAAATAGTTGTTCAGTGCAGGAGGACTTATTTTCGATAACTTGTGAGGAAAGATGTCCGACAAAAATTTAAAAATGGCTTTATTACTTAAATTTAATAAGTATATGTGTACAAAATATTTAATCAGTATATATGTATAACAGTCTATGTAAACAGTATATATAAACAAAACATGTAAATTAATGTGAGTATTTTCTAAATAAAGTATATATTTGTCATTTTCGTTATTTGTAAGACTGAAATCCTGGAATCTTAAATGAAAAAATATAAAAAAAACAAATTTAATTTTTCAATTATACTTTTTTTTATTAACTTAACTTTTAATTCAATTAATTCAATTAAAAATTCATTATAAATTAATTTATATCTTAACTAAATTAAATTTTCAAAGTTATTAACTTTAACCTAACTTAGTTAAAAAAAAAAGTTAACTTATCCTATGCCTATCCTTTTTTATAGAGGTTTGTGTTATTTTCTCCTTACGGGAAACGAGTTCATCTCGCGGCGGTGCTCTGTACTGTACTGCTTTCTTGACGGGTGCCCGTAGTTAATAAGTCATCTCGACCATTTTTCAAACAACGATGTTCGGCAGCTGACATTTTACAGCCGACATGTAAAAATCAAGGTTGTGCCGACATGATGTTTCACGACTGATTGTAGACGAGCAAGATTTTTATCTTAGCAAGATTTTTTTTTAATAGAGTTACTTTTTGTGACACACGCCTTGCACGCTTTGGATAACGCTAATGTCGGTGGTATTTTTTCAGTGAAAAAAAAAGTAAACAAAATTATTCCTACTGATACTTAAGACTATTCCACATATAAGGTATAAGTCTTAGCTGTAATCATAAGACCGTAAAAAGCGATAAATTGATTACTTCGTCAGGGCCAAACATTGCCGCGTTCTTTGCGCAGAAACAACATGAATAAAACGTCATGACCTCAAAGCTTTGATCATAGTCACAAGTTTTCGTTTCGTCGAATAATTGCGATTAATACCTTAACCTTATAATCAACCATCGGGTCGATTGTCACGTGATTTATTGCTTGCTTCAATCAATTTATCGCTCTTTATAGTCTTATGGCTAAAACTTTTACTTAGAATAATCTTTAGTAAAGATCAGTATAATGTCGATACATTGGAAATTGATTTTTGAACATTAATTAAACTTTATTTTTCATTTCTTTTTTCATTGAAATTAAATAATTTTTCTATTTTTCGTTTTGCATCATAAAACCATAGTGGCCTTTACGACAGAAATCTCATAATTATTATTCGATAAATTTTGTGTAGATGCAGGATGTATAAAAGCACAAAAAAAATGTAAAGAATAAATTTTTGTCAGTGATCCACACAATTGTTTTTTGAGTAAAAATAAAAGAGGAAAAAATTGCTCATTTTTACGAAACCTTAAATCATTTGTATCATGTTTATGTGTTTTTTAAAAAATGTTGGCAACTATACTATCAAATAGAGCAAAGTTTGAGCTTTATTAGAAATTTTTTTTTTTAATTGTTGTACGGTGATTTTTAAGTTATGAGCAATTAAAGTTAAAGTGCTCACGTTTTATTTAATCCACCACAATTCAGTAACAAAAAATCATAGAAACATTTTTGAAAAACAATTTTGTAGGGAAAACTTTAAGCTTTTACAAGAAATAAATGAAAATTTTCACAGATTTTTTTTAGGCACGTGACAAGCTCACAAAGTGAAATAAAGATTTTTCATTTCGTTGAGTTCGTAGTTTTCTATGTAAAAATTACTAAACTCATGAAAACTAAAAAAATACAGTAATCTTTTGAAAATAGAGATTTCAAATTTTTAAACTTTTTTTTAATTTAAATTTTGTTCATTTTTAACGAAGTTACAACTGTCTGAATTTTGTCTATTTTTCACAAAAAATTAAATGTTTCTCTAATTTTAATGAAGAATGTATTTTACATTTAAAAAATTAGCATAATATTATTTAATAGAGCAACGTTTCAGTTTTAAGAATATGTTTCTTTTTAATTGGAGTACGATGATTTTTAATATAGTTATGAGCAATCAAAATCAGAATGCTCTTTTATTTATTTCGTATGTAACTTGATAACAAATATTCGTAAAAATTTTTTTAAAAACGAACTTTTAAAAGACTTAAAATTTTCACATTAGATAATCAAAAATTTTGCAACAAATATTTTGCATATAATTATATTTTGTATATAATTTTGAGCTAACAAAATTCCACAGAACTTTTTTTCTAATGCAATATTATTTAAATTATAACATTGCAATAAGTTTTACACATTTGTACAAGTAATATCACACATTTTTTAATAAATTTTTCACACGGTCACGCTTATGGTCCACAGTGAGCACACGCGGCACCCATCTTGCCGATAGCTTTTTCATACCCAATTGTTCGTGCAAAATTGAAATCACTGTGCCATGTGATATGCCTGTGGTCTCAACGAGGTGCATCCCGAACGAGGTGCATTACATGTGATGTACGACCACATTTAAATTCATTCCAATTGTATACAGTCGCAAATGCTGGTACAGATGTGCTATGAACATTATCCAACTCGGCTTTGATTTCTTTCGGCGTTAAAACTTTCATATGTAGATGTTTGAGCACTGCACGGAACTCGTTTTTTTTCCATTTTGCAAAAAATACAAAGATTGTTCGCTTTAATTGTCTACAGAAATAAAACCATGCGATGATTAGTGCTCAAAAGTTGAGTAATCAGCTGAAAGATGCTACTTGTCAAAAAGTAATGTGACATGATACTGCGAGTGCCCTTTGACAGATTTTCTAAGTTCTAGGGCCGTTCCTAAGAGTCTTCTAATAACCTAAGAACTTATTGATTTGCCCTCGTATAATTTCATTCTTTAAGAAAATGGAATAATGTTTTAGTGAAAAATTTTATTTTAACATTAAAAAAAATTGTAAACATGTTAAGTTTGTAAAATGTGCTTAAAAAAATCATAACTTTTTAAATATTTTCAAATACAGCTTTAGCCTAGTACTCTTGAGATGTGCTTTAAAAAAATAATATAATTATACGCATTTCAAAAAAGATATTTATTTTGAAGGTAGAAGATGGTCGTTTTTTAGATGTAAAAAAGATGTTAAATTCGAATAAAAGGCTATTTATTATTGGTTCAAGTTATGTAAATTTATTATTATTATTAATACTGAAGACAAATATGAGTGAAAAACATACAATGCAAATACATATTATAGAAAACGTTACTTTTTGCTACAGCAATCTCAGTACACAAATAGAGTCTGCGTTTATTACACATAGGTCGCAGACACGACGGACATTCTTTCTTTGTCGTTTTTTTTTAATTTACTTGAAATACACAATCTACATCTTATTTGCAATTTAAAAATATAAATTATAAATTTTTTAACAAAAACGATGCGTTGGTTACATTTACTAACACTTTGACCCAAGAAAAAAAACGCTTTTTGCGCGAATGTTAGATGCACACTAACGGCCCGAATAAAAAGCTAAGCATCCCTGTCAATAGTTGAAGTTTTAAACCTTCAGTCAATGACAGGTACGCGTCCTTCCGATGCCAGAAAGGTTCTAAAATCTAGCATGAAAGATGATGCTCAAGTCATTTTGATCCAAGAGGACTTAAATACAAAGGGTTAAATACTTCCATTTTTTAAATAATAAATAATTGCTCAAAAACTTAAATTACTGCATTGATACCGGCGAACGCGAAACAAAATATTATACATGATGTTTTATTTGTAATACTTAAATTAAGTTTATTCTTTTATATCAATAGTATACTCGTATAGTTAATAAGTTTTAGGTACGGTTTGCCACATTAATATTGTGCACAATTAAAAAGTAAGAATTTTATACAATTAGGTATATCAATTTTGATTAAAGGACAAAATTGATAACGTTCATTACACTAAATATGACAAAATACGATATTGGTAAGTTTTTGTTACTAATCCGACTAAAAGGATAGTATTAAGTACATATAATTGTATAAATATTAAAATTAAGTCAATAAATAAGTAAAATAGATTGTCATAGTTCACCAAGCCATTTTTATAAAGAAGTTATAAGTGACCATAGGTACACGAACCTAGACAAACTATAATCAAAAATATTTATTTAATTTTTTAGCATCTTAGTAGTTTTTTAATCACAAAATATTTCTATTTATAAATACGATAAGAAACGCCAATAATCTGTCAAAGTTAGGTGCTTCGAATGTATATAATACAATATATATTCTTTGTTTAAATTTATCTCAGATGTTACTATACGCCAAAATGTTCGGACTTTTAAACATAATCAATCTCAGACGCTAAGAATTTAAAATATGATTAGGCGCCAAAACATTTGTTAGGACATTCCTATATGAATTCAAACCTCTCTTCTCTAAATTAAATTAGAAAAAACGGTTAACTTATTGCGAAAAGTATTACTTCAGCCAGGATTTAAACCTTGGACTGGGCGCACAGTTACATCTGAGATAAATTTAAACAAAGAATATATATTGTATTATATTTGAAACGTCCAATTTTGATCGATTAGTGGCTTTCTCTATTGTATTTATGTATTCATTTATACAATCGTATGTTATTCTTAAAACACGCTGTCTACCCGTACGGAAAAAACTATTAGAATGCCAATAATAATTAGTAGAATGCTATTAGTAACTATTCAATGACAATAGTTATAAGCATTCAACAGTACTGCATTGAGTATTGTAACATTAGTAATAAGACTAAATAGTTTCCACTACATAATTATAAACTATTAACCAGTGTGAACTTTTAGAATGTAAGAACTACTGAAATAACCACTAGTGCAGACATTTAATAATTTACACTCTCATACTAATCATTGAATAGTACAAACCAATAGTGTGCAGAAATGTGCAAAATTAAACTAGTGCACATTCTGTACAGTATATACATACAATTGAATATTTCTTACAACATTCAATAAGGTATATTCTTCAGTCAGAATCAAAATAGAAATTCCCAAAAAGTTTCATATCTACAAATACAGAATTATTTACAGAATCTTCATCTAATTATTTCTGAAAATAATTAAAAAATTTTGCATGTATTTTTTCAAAATTGAGTATTTTTTAAAGTTATGTTTGTATATGCCACGCGTACAGCTCCATTTGTACATTACAATTATATTTAACATTAAATCTCAGTACACACAAGAAGTTAGCATAATCCCATTTATCCGATTTATGCATTCGAACATGCCATTAAAGCAGTGGTGATGAGGCTGGGAGGAAAAAAACTTATGTATCACCTTTACAATTTTCTTGCTTGGCGACCTTCTAATGCGCCATTAGTTACGTAAGTGTAAAGTGTAAAATGCATGTTAGGGTTACCCTAATATGAATGAATGCACATCATGAAAAAATGTTTTAAATCAATTTTATTATTGTATATTCTTAATATCAGAAAAAGATTTCTTCTTCTACTTCCTTGTTAATGGCTCTCGGCAAATGCGGCAAATACTATTGTAAATGTAATAATAAATTTTAATATTTACCATAGAAAAACGATGGAGTCACTTTTTTTTATTTATTTCTATCAGAATTAAAAAATTTTCGGATTATGATTAGTTTCCATAAAACTGAAAAATCATTCATTTTTACTTTGCAAAAAAAATATCGTTTTTAAGAACAAATCGCAAAAACGCTTACAATTTCTTAAAGTTTAACTTATTAGCTGTTGATTTATCACTAATAAAATCTTTTTTCATTTATTTTTGATAAAAAAATGAGATTTAAAAAAAACTGGTTTTTTTACGTTTTTTTCAATTCCTTTTCACTTATTGCAAAATATCTTTTGTGCTACGACACTTTAGACTTTCTAACTCAAAAATTCTTTTTTTCTTCAGTCTTAAAACAATAGATTAAAAAAAAATTAGTTAAAATCAATGCACTATAATCTGAGATATAAGCAAAAGAAAACGTAGGATTACATATATCCTAATGTGAATAGATAGGGACTTTTTTGAAGTGTGTGTACTGAAGATTAATTATTTTTTTATATCTGTTCCGTCTCTTTCACAACATCTTTGACCAGATATGTTACAACTATACGTCCATTAGTATTATGGGTGTTCATGGTTCTTCCAGGAGCAGTTCCCATACGATCGCAGAAGTCAAACATATTAAATGGAAGTACAAATTCGGATTGGTGACTGCACAGGAGCATCATAAAATTAGTTGTCAAATTCATAAAGGAAACTTTCTTTTTTATTATAATTTTGTCGTGTATCCTCTGAAATATGATGCTCAATAATACTTATTTTGCATTAAAACTTCAATGAAATTTCAGTGAAATTTTAATGAAATTTTTTCCACCACTGTTACACTGTTACACTACTAGCTAATTTACTATTACATTAATAGTGACATTAGTAGTCACATTAGTAATGACACTAATAGTTTTTTTCTATAAGGGTACTTACGCGTTCTCTCATTATACATATCAATTATTGCGGTGAATATTTCCGAAGTCTTAGTGGTTGAGTTGACTAAGATACTCACCTCAGAAAGTCGAAAGGTCTCAGGTTCGAATTCTGATTGAGGCAATCTTTTCGCAACAAGTTAATTACTGTTTTTTCTAATTTAATTTAGGAGGGAATGATTTCACACAGGAATGTCCTAACATTTGCCTAATCATATCTTAAATTATTATCGTCAGAGATTGACTTTGTTTGAAAGTTTGAACGTTTCGACGCATAGTTACATTTGAGATAAATTTAATCAAAGGATATATACTCGTTAAAAAAATTATCACATAAGTAAATTTATATCAAAATTTCGCATAAATTCAAATAAGCGTATCTCCGCAAAAAATAATTGCACTTAAAAGTTTTTTTTTTTTCATTCTCAAAGGTAAAGTCTGTACTTTACGAAGCTTTCAATGAATTTTGAATTTATTCTTATTCTTACCTGGTGTTTTTTCAAAAATAAGAACGTGTTATTTTTTTTTTTAATTTTATAGTTTGACGCACGCACGCACACGCGCACGCATACACGCACGCACGCACGCACGCACACACACAAATACACAAACACACAAACAACACGATTCGCAAAATCCAACTCCCAGTAGTGCGCATTGGGTAATGCTAATGCTGGTGGTAATTCAATCAAATGCATAGGTATAAATTTGATACACTACATCTTCTCCAAAAGAAAATCGTACAAAGCTTAATTTTTTTTTAATTTACAGGAGAAAAGTCCATATTTTACGACGGTTATCGTAATATTTACAAAAAAAATTTACTCCACCTCGTAGAGTGCGTCAAACTATGCAAATTTCTTAAAAGAGAACACGTCCTTATTTTTTAAAAGATGCCAGGTAGAGATAAAAATAGATTCAAAATCCAAGCTTCGTAAAGTACAGATTTTATTTTTAAGAATTAAAAAAAAACTTTTAAGTGTGACCATTTTTTGCAGAATTACACTTGTTTAAAGTAGACACATTGTAGACACATAATAAAAACTGCTCCGGATAATTCTTTAGATATGGTGCCAATCAGTATTGCTTCTTCCGTTCTCTTCTCATTTTTTTGCAGTTTATTTGTGTACAATATCAGCATTCGTCAATTCCTAACCTTTTTAGCTACTATCGACAGCAATCAACTTTGCTGACAAAATATTGTTTGAGCAGTAACTGCTCAAATTGTTTAAACGTACTTTTAAACGCATTCTTAATTGTAAGTTTCATACATGAATTATTATAGAGAAAATGATTTTATATTAAAGAGGTCGTAAGGACATCGTAAAACATATATAATATATTAACGATATATAATATATTAAGTTTCTAACCTATAATTCAATTGACAGTTTGTACCCAAGCCAACTAGTTTTGTTTGCATAGTATTTTCAAAGAAGTTATTTTGTAAGAA
>NW_017305581.1:0-6975 GCF_001594115.1 Trachymyrmex septentrionalis | reverse complement strand
AAATTTCGCGTGAAAATTTTCGGGCAATGATTTTTTACGATTACAAATGTAATCTAACTCTGAAACAATGCATCGATCGACTTCATTTGGCTTTTGGGGATGAAGCACCATCCAATAGGACTGTTTATAATTGATTTGCCGAATTCCAGCGTGGACGTACCTTTCTTAGTGATGAATTCCGTGAAGGTCGTCCATCCACGTCTGTTGTTGCCATTAATGTTGATGCTGTGCGTGAAATGATTGAGCGAGACCGGCATTTAACATATCGCGAGATTCAGACATCCATAGGCATTGACATGAAAGCAATACATACGATTTTGCATGATCACTTGAGCGTACGGAAACTTTGCAGTCGTTGGATCCCACACAGTTTGACCGAAGCTCAAAAACAGGCTCGTGTTAAATGGAGCAAAGAAATGCTCCAGAAATTCAATCGAGGTCGGTCAAATTTGGTCTACAACATCGTTACTGGAGATGAAACATGAATCTATTCGTATGAGACCGAAAATAAACAACAATCCACTGTTTGGGTATTTCAAAATGAACCGAAACCAACAAAAGTTATTCGTTCACACAGTGCTGCCAAGCAAATGATTGCTTGTTTCTTCGGTTATACCGGACATGTGACAACCATGGCTTTAGAGGATCGAAGGACTGTAAATACTGATTGTAATACAACAGTTTGTTTGCCAGAAGTCATAAATGAATTGCGTAGAACAAACCGAAATCGTCGCATCATCCTTCATCATGATAACGCCAGCTGTCACACAGCACGTCAAACCGTTAGTTTTTTATGCAGTAATAATGTCGAATTGATGACTTATTGTCCGTATTCACCTGATTTATTACCTAATGACTTCTTTTTGTTCCCAAACATTAAAAATAAGATGCGTGGTGAGCGATTTGAGTCGCCTGAAACAGCTGTTGAAACATTTCGTACACTGATTTCTGAGATTACAGCCTTAGAGTGGAAAAAATGCTTCGAAAATTGGTTCGAGCGTATGCAAAAATGTATCGATCTTAAAGGCGAATACTTCGAAAAACAATAAAGCCATTTATCGAATTTTACATGGTTTTTTTCATATTGTTTGCACAAACTTTTCCAGCAGCCTACGTATATGTAGGCAATCAAACTGTAGGCAACCAATTTGTAGGCAATAATACATGTAGGCAAATGTGATATTTCGTCTGTGAAAATTTTATTTGTGCGCAAAAATGCATGTAAACAATCGAGTTGTAGGCAATAATTATATGCTATGTAAGCAATAATATATGTAGGCAATATTACATGTAGGCTTATGTAACTCCGTTTCTAAAATTTTTATTTGTGTAAAAGTACATGTAGTCAATCTAGCTGTATGGAATAATTTTTATGCGCAAACAAACTGTCGGCAAAAATGATGCAGATAACAATACCGTAGGCAAACGGAATCTCCCCGTTTATTACTTAAAATGTGTACCTCTAAAACATACTTTTTAATGATGTTTTATAGAATTTGTAATTGAAATTACTTCTCGTCAATTAAATTTAATTTAAGAATACAGTAATAGATGTTAATAAAGATTTCACAGAACCTTTTCAATACTCATTCAGTATCGTGATGTTTAACGATATCCGTCAAAACGAGATCGCGGTCTCTTGATTGCGCCGCACCTGCGCCCGGCACTTGTGCTGTGGCGAGCGAGCGAGGAGCACCGGTGAGGGACGCAGGACGCCGAGGATCCATCATTGCAAGCCTAGGACTTGAGCGGAGGACTATCGGAATGAGACGAGCGTCACCCAATTGTAAGGTCGCCAATTTCCATGGGGCGCGTGCAATTATCGTTGTTAGATTTGGTATGTAAGACGCACGCGAAAGTGTCGTGCGTCAGGTCTTTCGCGGTATTTGTGTCTAAGTGTGACGCCTCGCGCACGCGTTATAACATTTTCGGGGGAGTTATTTTCCGCATCCGCCTAAGCCACAGCCTAATCATTTTCGTTAAGTCTTATCGCGTACCGAGTTGCCTTATTGTATCAGAACTTTGTATCGTGGTGTTTGCATATCCTCTATCTCTTTCCAACATTCTGTAAAACGGTTTGAAGCCTCGCGGAGTACGAGGTCGCGCCATGTTTGTGATAGCATTGTAACCGTCTCCTATCTTGGCTCTTAAGGCGTCGAGCTATTGTTTGTACGATTTGCGAGAAATAATCTTATGTGGCGTGAACTCGTGCCGTTGAGAGTTAGCGTAAATGAACGTACCGCGTAGAGCGTATTGGGGCCTGTGCGAGGCTAAAATAACAAGTTATTCAACGTTGAAGCAAAAATTGGTTTTTTTGCTTCAACGTTGAATAACTCGAAAAAAAATCGTACGGAGCTTCGTAAAACAGCAAATTAAAGATAAAGATTCGCTCTTTCGAATGATGTAAATCGCATTTGTATACAATTTTTATTGCACTCCGTCAAACTTTGCAAATTTCATAAAAAATTTTGAGGTCTAATATATCTTCATTTATGTTTATGTAACTTCATAAAATCTCCATGAGACCGTTTCTTTAAGTAGCGATCCGAAAAGTAGAGTTTTCTACCTGTAAAATGCTTTTTTAAACATTCCAATACGACAATTTTTGACGAAGTTATTGTATCTTGAAATTTGCCTATTTTTGCAGAGTGAAACAGGTATTGCGTTAATTTTGTTGCTCAGTGTATACGAGGGTAGTCCCAGAAGTACCCGACCTGACGTACAAATGGCGGTTGTTGTATAAAAAAAAATCACTGTAGGGGAAAGCACCAACTTTCTAAAGCTTAACTATGAAAGTTTGAAGACGCTACATTGTTCAGTATTTGTTTGGCAGCCATCAATAGTGGACGATCTCGGTGAATTTGCAAAGATGGAAAAAATTGGTCATCGTTATGTGATACAATACTTTCATTTGAAAGGTCTTAGCCCAACCAATATCAAAGCTGAGCTGGATTCTACTCTGGAGGGGTCTGCTCCTTCGTTTACAACAATAAAATATTGGGTGGTAGAGTTTAATCGAGGCCGTACGAGCTGCGAAGACGAACATCGCAGTGGTCGACTAAGTGAGGTGGCCATTCCAGAAATGGTGAAGAAAATCCACAAAATGGTATTGGGTGACTGTCGATAGTAGTATATGGGCAGCCATGGGGCGTCACAACAAACCCCCTCCACGTCTCCCTCTGGCGCCATGGGCGTGGCCTAGACGGGTCAGTCAGCCGAAATGGCGCGTTTTGATTGGCTCGCCCTATACTCGCCCAAGATTTGATTGGTTCGCCCTGTACTCACCCAAGATTTGATTGGTTCGCCCTATACTCACCCAAAAGGTGATTGGAGGGGGTGGGGGTAGAGGGTCTTAGACGAAATAGAGGTTTGAAAAATGGTGAGTGGGGGTTTGGACTTCAGCATTCTTTGTCGCGCGGCTAGAGTACGAACAGAGGGGGGTGGGGGAATGAAAACCGGTCTAATCTTATGACGGTCGCTTTTGTTGTCACGGGGGCAGCGTCTCCGACGTGTAGGCGATTCGGTGAATGTCTGATAAAGGAAATCTTATACGGAAAATTTGTAGGCCTAGAGAGAGACTTGTTTTTGTTCGGAAGAATTTTTGGGGAGAGGTAAAACAGGAACGAGTACGTTGCGGCGCGTCGTCTTCGAGCATTGCTTTTTTAAAAAATTCTTTCTATATTTAGTGTATTTAATGTACATTATCTGAGTCTGTAATACGGGGGAAAATGTATCTAATGTAAATGAGGTTGAAGGGGGTAGGAGTAAGAAACAAGGCAATATTTACAAGTTCAAAAACGTTTATTTAAAAAAGATATTACATGAAATATTTTATAGTTATTTTATTTTTTTAAAAAAGTACACGTTTGAACATGATGGCATACAACATGAGAATTTACGAGTTTATGTTTACAATGAAGAAACATTTTATGAAATAACTGTACAATCAAACGATCATTTCGCTTACAATCAGAGGTAAACAGATCAAGAAACTGATTAAGATTATAGCCATTACACAAATAATATAGAAATACACAGCAGTATTGTCCGCAAGTTTGAAAAAGTATTCCTTGCAGTGTTGTCGTATTCCAGCGATACGTGGAGGAGTTTCGTCGAAGTCGTAAGAGGAATCTTCGATCCAAGGACGGCAAGCCGTAGCTATCGAAATACGTTCCTGTCCCGCGTTCGTCGATGTAGAAGGCGACCCAGTGTTGCCCGGGTCGATCGTGATTGTCCGTGTTAGCGACAATGGCGGTCGACCTCGTCCACACCCTCGGCAGTCGATCGGCAGGATAGACCCCTGCATGTCGTACACGGAGATGATGTAATGCGTCTAAAACTTCCCGCGAATTCATTTCTCGTCGTCGGAGAGCGCGAGAGAGGAAATGTTTGCGTAGATTCAAAGTGTACCTCTTTTGCCGATGTATGCGACGTGGAGCTCCCTAAAATGCTCGATGCTAGCGAGACGTTGGTGCTAGCTTTATCTCTATCGGTCAACGAGTCGAATTTTGAGAGGTCTTTTTTCTCCTCGTCTGTCACTTGTTTGTCCGCGCTATGATTCGTCTTTTTCGTCGCTTCAATGTTGCGAGCGATATCGTGTTTCTGATTTTTAAATTGAATTGAAGAAGAATTCTCGCTGTCGGTTTCTTCGCTCTCGACGACGCTCTCGCTCCAATTTCCCGAGGAAAGGTTATCATAACTTGAATTGTTGCTACGTCGTACAGTTAGCCAGCGTTTCAATTTGTAAGCGTTGCGTAAGGCGCAGTGTGATTCGGCGCTGGCTCGAAATCCGTGATGCGTGCAGCGTTGTCCACGGTCCTCGAAATCTGGTAGATTTTTGAAAGCCGGCGAAATTCCCTCCAGATTATATACGTTTCTAGAAAGTAGATTGCTCAGATATCGAGTCTTCTCTTGTCCTCTGGTATAGATGTAGCGAGCGTGTCGTGTAATGTCACGCAGATGTATCGTAAAGTTTTTTGGATTGACGTCTCCATCGAACCATTCGATTCCATGATAATTTCGTGTGAGCCAGTTGTTTTCTCGTTTTGCTCTCACGGGTAAATCTTCAAATGGACAGGGTGACGTCATAATCCAATGTCCGGTGATCGCAGCGTTAATCGCTAGAACCGCGACTTCTTTCGGAATAAAGTTTTCTTCGACATCGCGAAAACCTTGTATGTCGATGACTATATCCATTATGATATTATATCTGAATTTTCTCTACTCTTTTACGTCACGAAACGCTGGCGTTGGTGTCACGAACAAGACTGAAGCTTTTTCGTATTCTCGCGTCCAATTAGACGAGAAAAAATACGTAGTACGGGGGGGAGGGGAAAATAATTTTCTCACGAAAGCCGTTCTACCCCCCGTAACTAACCGGAAAAGTCGACAATAACTTGACGCGAGGAATCGATTTCTAAAACGTTATCAAACTCGGCATAGACGATACAATTAATAGTCGCAGAAAGAGCTTTTTCGAATCTCACTTCTAATCGTAAGCTTCCGTGTTTTACGAGATTCCAATGTCCCGCGCAATTAGCGGATAGATCGGGAGTAAGATCGAAAGCGAAAAGAGTGTAGCCATTGGCGTAATCGTCTCTACTTATAGAATTGCCCTCGTTCAGAAAGTGGATACCGGTTCCGGAGAATAATGTGTGATAAGCTTCAACGTAGAGCGGGTCGTTTTTCGAAAAATTTGGTTGTATCGGCCTACTCGGAATTTGCATGCCATCGGCGTACAGTGAAAAGAAATTTATTCCGTAATTTTTGAAATTAAACGGGTTTAATTTTCTATCACCGTTAAACGCTTTGTTATCGACAAAGCCGACTATTATTCGTTTTGGTAGCTGCCCGAGTATTGCGTTGTCTATCGATTCCCCCACGACGCCGGCGTGTATCGTGAATGTCTTAACTTCGACCCTCGTAAGGGGATACTTGGCGGTAGTTTTACTCAGCATTCTGGCGTGTGTGAGGAGCACGCCCGGGCTTATTTTTGCTCTTCTTACGAGTAGACTGGCGTCAAGAATGCGTATTTTTGATAGCGTTTTACTCTCCATAAGACAAAATGAATTTTTCGAGCGTACGAGTCTCATTCTAACCTCCACTCCATTAATTAAAAATTTATCTTGATTGAAAACGTCGCAGTGAAGATGACCAATGAGATCTAGAGCGCGATTTCCTCGAATGTATCGCGCGCGTCTCTCGAGCGCTGTATTTGGATTTGTCGCGTCTAGCGTGTCGTCCATGTAACCAGGGATATCCGCGTCCCATAAGCAAGAGGTTAGATGGGAGGTTTTTGCGGGTGAAGCATAATTTAATAACGCCTCGATGTACGCGCGGTACGCGTAAGCGTTGTTTGGTGGCGATACGAGCTTTTGATTGAAATATACGTCGATTTGGTTGAACATGGAATGCAATAAATGATTTACGGGGCCTACTTTTGCCTCGCCATCGGGTGCGACCGACGTGTTCTCCCCGCGCTCACTTTCTACGCTTATACGAAGGCTCAACATGGTATGAGTGAGGTCCAGATAGTCTTCTCCATGTCCGGGTATGACGAATTCTATGGCCGAGTCGTCTGCGAGCGAAGTTACGGGTTTGTAATAAATCCATTGCGAACTCTCAATGCTGGTTTGCGTAGGTGGCAGAGAGAAGAGATCGAGTTCGCTCTTTATACACTCGCTCGAGTGGGTATGAAGAAATGACATGCTTTTCTCCTCAGCAGTGAAATCGTATCACAATTAAGAGAATATGTCGGATACGTCGCGTTTCTTGCCACGATGTTTCCTAGCGGATGATTTTTTGGTTTTTCTTCCAGCAGCACGAATTTTCTTTTTCCTCGTCACTTTTTTGCTCTTCCTCCCTATGATACTTCTCGATGATTCTCTTTTGACTCCCCGACGACGTTTGCGATGCGAGATACTTCTAGCTCAACCACCGAGTGGAAACTGAAGCGCTGCGGATTTCGTGGATATT
>NW_017305580.1:66512-73285 GCF_001594115.1 Trachymyrmex septentrionalis | reverse complement strand
GTGACGGGCTGGCGATTTCCAGGACGGAGTCGACCGTCTCCATGGAGACGTCTCCTCGGTCACCACTAGCGACGGGAGAGAGGGGAGGAAGAGGACGGTCTGCTCCCTGGTGCTGTCCTCCTCCTCCGAGTCAAGTAAGGAGGGTGAAAAAAGGCCGCAGGGTAGACCGGCGTTAAATCCCGAAAACGTCGACAAGTTCACCACCGAAGCCAGGGAAAGGAGGGCGGAGAAAGCCAGAGCCGCCCAGTTACAAAAGGACTATAGGATCATTTGTGACCTTACAGCAAAGGCATCGTCGAACTCCAGAAGGCCAACCTGAAGGTCCAGGAACTGGCGGAGGAATACGACGAGTAGCCGGTTGGTGCGGTTGCGGCGGTGACCACTCGTGAACTGGGCGTTCTCGTGAAGTCCGTCGAGCGGTCAAAAAACATCCGCGGGGACATTGTCGGTATTTGTGAACAGCACCAAGATCACTGGGGCGCTGAAGTCCATCGTGCATAGGCAGGACAAGAGCGGTGATAGAGGAACAGCCGACCCCCCGACCAACGGGGACAAAGAGAGGAAGAAGTGGGAGGAGGAAAAGAACAGGCTGAACAACGAAATAGCCTACCTCTGATCCCGCAATGCTCTGCTAGAGGGAGGGCTGGAGGAAGAGGACGCGCGTTCTCGTTGTACCGCGAGAACCGCGGACGGAGACGCGATCCCCTCCCTTATCTGAGACGGCGCGATGGAATGAGCAGAGAAACCCTGACCATCGAGGTACACAAGCGCACCGCCTGCCAAGCGCGCAGCAAGAAAACGCGCCTGGAAGTTGTGCTGCGGGAGGACGCAGAAGACGGCGAAGAGACCCGGGCTCCCGTCGTCATCACAGAGGAGGACTTAAGGGCCCCCTATTTCAGGCCGCCGCTGAAGGGGAGAGCTCAACCCCTTGTCCAGTACAGCGGACAGAGAGATGGACGCTGGAGCTCCTGGAAAAATTCCCCCCATAAAGGGAGCAACACAAAGGGAGGGCAGATAAAGAGGCCTCTCGAGGAGACAATCGAGAGAATTCTGGCCAAACTCCTACCTCCGCTGCTGAAAGACATGGGCCTTGCAGCCGCGAGACAGCAGGCTCCCGCCAAAAGAGCAGCGCAGGAAGGGAAGATCCAACCCCCGTTCAAAGGGGGAAAGAGTAACAGGGCGGATGGCGCGGTGGCGGTGACTCCCAAAGAGAAGGCGCTGCGGCCCGCTTTCGGGGGGCGCCAGTCGCCGCTGCCAGTAGTCCCCCTTCCGCTGACACCAGGGAAACGGGGACGAGCGCCGCCACCAACGATCTTACGTGAACATAGGTCGTTTCTAAGGCGGCAAAGAGGGCGGCCAATAAAGCTGCCCGGGGGTGCGTGGCCAATGCACAGGCCAGCCCGAGTAGGCCGCCCCTCCCGAAGAAAGGGGGCATCAGGCAGCCACAGCAACAACAAGCGGCAGAGGAGACGCAAAAAGACGGAGCCTGGCCACGAGGATCCCCCTCCTGGTGTCTCGATAGCCCCTAGAACGCAGCTGCCGAAGATCAGGCAGCCGTCCACGCGCCGACTCGCAGGCGTATGCGGAGGTGGTGAGTCTCTCGAGAACAAAGATTAGCCTGCGAGACCTCGGGGTGGATGATCTGAGGCCCAGCAGGGTGATAACAGGCGCCCTTATATGGGAAGTCTACGGCCAACGCGAAAATCCGCGAAAAGGCGGATACCCTGGCCGAAAAACTGCAAGAGGTGTACCGCGACAGAGACAACGTCAGAGTCTCCAGGCCCATGAAATCCGTAAAGATACGAATAACGGGCCTGGATGACTCTGTGACATCCAAAAACGCGGAGGAGGAGCTGGCGAAGAAATGCGAGAGGCCGCCCTCCGACTTCAAGGTGGGCGACGTGAAGAGGATGACCAGTAGATTGGGGTCCTGCTGGGTCAGATGCCCCGTTGACGCCGACAAGATGCTGATGGCGGCACAACGGATCACCGTGGAGTGGTCCAGCTGTAAGATGGCGCTGTTGCCCGCGCATGGCCTCCAGTGCTACAAATACCTGGAGGCCGGCAACGTGCAATCCAAGTGCACGAGCCCGGTGGACCGCTCCGGTTGTTGCTACCGATGCGGAGCTGTAGATCACAAGGCCAAGGAGTGCTGCAGCGTTAGGCTGGACTGCCCCGCGTGCGGAACCCTCTGCTGGCTGTCCAGTCACTGTATCGTCGGACCGGGGTGCACGGCACCCGGGAAAAAAATGAAGAAAGGGGCCAAGCCCAGCGGCCCCCCTGCCAAAGCCGCCGACCGGCGTGACCTCGTGCGCGCTCGCTTCGCACCGTTCAACCGAAGGTCAGAGAAGGAGAGAATGCACACAAACTTGTCGCTACGCAATCTCGATATGGTAGAATATGCGCAACTATTAATTACTATAACACATTATCATCACATTATCGTCACATTAATTACTATGACACCGAGTGCCGATACTCTAAGAGACATACAGATCTCACGCTGCAAGATTCCGAAACGACCAGATACGCCAATATTACAGCACGGAACTTCGACACGATACGATACAAAAAATGTGACACGTGTCAAAAGCTTAGAATAAATGACGAGGCTGTGTGGTCTTGGCGGACGCAATAGAATTTCCCCGAGTGACCGTCTCGGGAGGCGACAACTATTCGAATTCCGCGGAAATCTTATGCGCGGTAATGCCACGTGCTTTTACAATATACCCGGTCAGATTGCGTCAAGATTGCGCCTCCCGGGTTCGGAAACCGGCGACTTTACAAGTGACAACGTTCGTCTCACCGTGACCTTCAGCAGTGGTTCGCTCTAATTCGCTTAATTAACTCGTCCTTGGTTCTAGCTGCCTGGGTTCTTCCACGATCCGCTCGCTATCTCGGCCACAGCACAAGTGCCGGGCACTGATCCTCCTGAAGACTCGTTATCCCCGCGAGGGGACCTTATCGTACCTTATTGGCGCGTGGCTCCGCGGCTCCGCTAATCGCAGGAACCGCGTCATGCCCAAGTCTCATGTCCTGGCGCGCGAAATTTGAGAGACCGCAGGATCTTTTCGGGCCGCCTCGTGGTCTCGAGACGCCTTCTCGGGGCTCTCGCCGTTCTTGGGGCGTAGAGTGGCCATCCCCGTCCTGCCAATTCCAATCCTCGTTCCGCCTTATGCTTGGAAGATGATGCGATAAAGGTGTCTTGAGATAGCATAAAGGGCGAAATAATGAAGGATATCTGCGTGCGACCAGGAGGACAGGATATCGTGCGACCCCGGCAATTCCGTAAGCAGCGGTCGTTCCTTGACTTCCAGCCTTGGTCGTCTTCCTTCTTCCTTCTTCCCGATCCGGTGAGTCGGCGTCACTCTGACAAGATGGTGGGAGCCGCCAGTTTCTATAACTCTCGATACGAAAATGCACAAAAAAAAGAAACGAAAACGCGAAACGCGCGAAACACTCAAATAACGTCGCACGAAAAAGCGCAGATGCGTCCGCCCCCTAAAATGTGGAAGGACTTAGGAGGCTAGACTGCACTATTCGGTCGGGTCGTGTGACCCTTGTAACGGACGGAAAACGTCTCGTCACAATATTTTAGTAGAAAGTTTGATTTAATAAAGAAAATTATAATTATGTAGGAAGGAAAATGAAGGATTGATAATTTTCTGGAAAGTACGGTCGCAGCATATTTCTTATAGTGCAACGCTCTTGAGATACACGTCCGCGCGCAGCTCAGCCGTTGAGCGATAATAGGCGGCGGGGGAAAAAAAGGCAATGCTTCAAAATGTGCAACTATTTCCGAGCACCGGGAAATTTAACAACGTGTATTCCAACAACTGTAGGAAGAATACCGAATCATTTCGATAGACAAATAAAAAATTATTTGTATATTACACAACATATAAAGACTTTTTAATTTGTAAACTATAAAATTATATCGATATTATCCTATAATTATATTAATCATTGCACTTTTGCGATTTGGTTCATTATAAGAATTTTCATACATTCGAATAATAGTTATAAAAGAAACATTTAACAGAAAATACTGATCGACACCAAACGTAACATTATTACAAAAATGATTTCTTTTCGGATTTTTTTTTTAAATGAACAGATTTTATTTACATATAAAAATATTGGTTTTCTATCTATTCGACGTATACTACGTTAAATTATTTTTGCTACAATTGTCGGTTTAATATTTTTAGAAATACACATATAATTTTAATAATAAAATAAAAATATATTTGGCCTGTGTAACATGTGCTTATTAACAACGTCACTTATTAAAAAAAAAATTATGAAAAAAGAAAAAAGAAATCGATCGTGGTATCTATAATATTCTGATCTTGCATTTTATGCGCAAGACCATGCCGAGGTCTTGCAAACCACTTCTATGAACGTGGTATATAACGCTCATGGAAAATCATGGAAATGTCAATATCTCGTAAATTATCGTGTTTTGAAATTATTTTTGCTATTATAAATTGGAAGGATATAGGATCAATATACGAAGAATAATTTATTAAAACTTACGTTATCTACGTATCTCGTATAATGTCCCTTCGCCTCTTATTTATACACGTTGAGCGACCGAAATTACCGAAAAATCATTTTCGGTCGCAAGAAACAAATGATTATAGACAAAGAGATAGACTCTGAAGGATAGATTTGCTGTTTCACTCAATGAGCATAGATCAGCGTGCGAAGCCTCATCGATTACAATCAAAGCTTCCTTTTTTTCTCTCTCTCACTCTACCGTACTTCTGTTTCAATAATTCGTTCTGCAATTCAAGAATGTGTTCTATCAGTTCCGATTTACCATCATCGTCGATGCAGCAAAGATGCACGATTTCTTTTCTAAGCAACGATTCTATTTTAATATATATTTGTTTATATTGTATATAGAAAAATATGTTATTATTATAGCGTTTCTAGCTGATAATATAGCTTTTCTGATAATATAGATTTCTAGCTTGCTATCGTTTACATAATGATTTAATCTATTTCTACATTTCCGCGCGGGCGATGAGAGAAATGACACTTCCTACTAAGTGCCGGTTGACACTTTGACATCCGAACCAAGTAAAAAATGTGCTGCATATAACAATTTCAGACTTTGTATGTTTAAAATAAATAGCTGACGCCCTACAGAAAATCTCAAAGAACAATATTATGCTTGTAGAAATGAGCTAAAAACTTTTAGTATAAGAGAACGGAGTCTACGGAAATTTCAATTATATACTACAAGTGAAATTGTTGCTCAACGTTTCGGCATCCGAGCAGAATTGAAAATTAATTGAAAATAATATAATATATGTGAATAATATTGTATATTTCTTGTTTATAAAGATATTATTTGTACAATTGTAAAAATTGAAATAACTAATATCATTATTTTATTATTATTTTTCCCTTTAAGAGAAAAAATTTTGATTAAAGCACGTTTGAACCAAGCAACGAAGAAGTTTGTTACGGGGTTGGGTAAGTCGGTAATTCTGATCTTTTCTGTTGATCCAACGAGGCACACTTGATGATAGCACCACTATCGCAACATCGAGGAACTAAAATAGTGCTCGGTGTCATGGCAATCATGTCAATTCATATCAATTTTACTCATTGCATACGAATGAAATTTTTGGAGACTCTACTCTCTTATACTAAAGCTCTTAGTTCATTTCTACAAGCATAGTATTATTCTTAGAGGTTTTCTGTAGGCTGCTGATTACTTATTTTAAATGGGTAAAATTTGAAACTCTCATATGCAGCACATACTGTGACATGTCGACTGCAGGAGCCGATGACAAAACTACAATTTTTAATTTTTTTTCGTTTTTTATATTAAATTGTAGCTGGCAGCCACTGTTGTTGTCGATACTTTAATTGTAGAGAAGGACTTTTCAATCCGTAAATGGAATTAAGAGAAACAAGTCGGGAAAAATTAATCACACTCATTGGTAAAACAGGGTATTCCAGCATTACCTTAAACCTATTATCAACCCGTTGAAACAGATTGTCAGAAACATCGTTGACTCTTCCAAGGATTTTATCATGACTTAAACATTCTTTTCGGAAGAAGACGAGGAACCAAAACTCAAAAGAAAACGACCAAGTGCTTTGTACGACAATCCTATACAGGCTTCCACGTCTGTGAAATGTGTTGAATCAATCGGAAACCGTACCATCCATTTTAAATGAAATGTCTGAAATAATACAACCGCGCGATTCATCGTACGACCATCATCGTGCTCCCTTCGTCGAAGAAATTTTTGAGGTTGCCGAGGGACCACTCGTAACATCCAATCAACATCTGCTTCAAACACTCGAGAAGCAGAAAAAGTTGCATTCAAACTATGGTCGTTGAAACAGAAATCTGAAAGCGGTCCTGAAGTGGTAATAAAGCCGTCAACATAGACGTTGTATAAGGAATTTATTTCAGCGACGAGGAAACAATGCTCGATGACAAACGTTCACCTTACACAAAAACGATGATATAATTATATTATAGATGGGAAAAGAAATGATGGAACAACGGGCCTGTACGAGTTAATCTTCATGAATTTTTCCAACGAAAGTATCTGTATAAATGATGATGAGCAGACCTACGAAAAAGTATTCTGCTGACGAGAAACGCTCATCGCGCGGTAATCATAGCCCGCATAATCGAGTAATGGATAGTAAGGGATACAAGTATAAGAATATAATAATGCCATTGATGTTAAATAAAAAAAAAGTTGAAATAGGAATAAATAAAAGAATGGATTTACCAC
>NW_017305580.1:62783-65877 GCF_001594115.1 Trachymyrmex septentrionalis | reverse complement strand
GATGATACTCCCGCAATCACCGACAGACTCTTAACCACGGTTGTGACGAGTGTTAGTTGCACAAGTGACAATTGTGCCACGAAAGTGTCAGAAATATAAACGATTAAATAAATAATTGCCAAAATCGATTTATTAAATATACTTAAAGATGCTTTTAAATAATTAATATAAAAGAAGATCCTGAGCAAATATAAATTGTAAACTTAAGAAATGCGAACTAAGAAGTTGCGTGGAAGTTGTTCTCATCCGATAAGCGGAATGCTGAAGGACCAACGCAGAAGAGCCAAGGCTACCACAAAAATCAAACTATATAAGCGCGACAGATTTTCATTGTCCCGAGCCGATAAACCAGCAAATATAAATGCCATTAAGAAATTTTGTATCAAAAAAGCAAGACATAAAAGAAACAATTGCTGGGCATTGAACGGACGGCCCGACAAGGAGTCGAAGCAATACGCAAAACGAGACACTGACCATAAGACAAAGCGTGTAAACACTGCTGTTCAGATAAGACAAAATAAGCGACAAAGCAAGAGCGAAGAATCATCGTACGCTAGCACGAAGAAGAAAAGAAGAAAAGAAGGCGCAAAAAACGCAAGCCGTTAGTGAGCATCAAATTGCACAAGTGACCGGGAGATATGCGAATACTGGCCTTGGACTTGTAATACTATTCCAATCAAAGAAAGATTAGATAAATCTATTATTATATTAGATACAGGCGCTACACTTACTTTAATTAAAATAGGAAACTTAAAAAGGCGAGACACTTACACAAGAAAAACCAATGGCCCTCATCGGCGTGACAGGCCATCAAGTAAAGATAATCGGAAAAGTGAAAGCAACGGTGCGTTTACACGACAAGGAAATATGACATACCATACATGTCGTGAGAGATGATTTTCCTGTCGACTACGAAAGAATTCTCGCAATGGATTTTGTACAAAAGCACAAAATTAAAAGCGATCAAAAAAACTACAATATTTGCAAATTAATGGGATAACTTTGAAACTTTATCCGTACAGGAAAATAACGCTGACTTTCCGCAGCGAAACGATGGTGCGAGTGGTCACAGATAAAAATCATATGGAAATAGTTGAATCAGAGAAAACTATATCAAAAATATTTATTGGGAATTACCTAGTAACATCCGACGATTATACGTGCCCAATAAACATGTTAAATACTACAGGAGAAAACGTCGAAATAATTACCACTCGTAACAATAAAAGAGTTACGGACGAATGACCGAGAAAACGTACGTATACTGCAAAAGACAACGAAAGCAGTACACTAACATTTCCGCGGCGCAAGCGTGTACGAACGCAAATAAAAACCGGGTATTTAAATAAAGAAAAAAAGAAAACCATCAAGCAAATATGCAAGGATTTCAATGACATTTTTCACTTAGAAGGAGATCTATTAACGCACACAACAGCGATAGCGCATGAAATTAATACGCGCACCGATAAATGCACCGAAAAGTGCACCCGTAAATGTGCAACCTTATTGCCAGAAAAACATAAGGAAGAGGTTAACCAAATAAGGAAAATGCTACAATATGATATTATTCGTCTTAGCGCGAGTCAGTGAAACGCGCCACTAATGGTCGTTCCAAAAAAGAGCGACGCTTCCGGAAAACAAAAACTTAGTGGTAGATTTCAGGAAATTTTACGAATTAACCATAGGCATAACTCATTTCCTCTACCAAACATGACCAACATTTTAGACCATTTAGAAAACGGCAAATATTTCTCTACACTGGATTTAGCATTGAGATATCACCAAATTCCTATGAGAAACACAAAAATAAAACTGCCTTCTCTATCTCGCACGGACATTATGAATTTAATCGAATGCCATTCGGATTAAGAAATGCACCCGCAACATTTCGAAGACTAATGAACATGATATTAGCGGGAATACAAGGTTTGAGATACCTCGTGTACTTAGATGATATAGTTATTTGCGGACCAAGCCTAGGAACATAATAAGCGTCTTGTTGAGGTAATGCAACGATTACGTGAATATAATTTGAAATTACAACCCGACAAGTGCGAATTTCTACGAAAGGAAGTAATATATCTCGGACATATAATAACCGAAAAAGGAATACATCCATATCCGAGAAAATTAACCGTTGTAAAGGATTTTCCTGTGCCGAAAAAAAATTAAGAATATACAATCGTTTATCGGATTAGCCGGACACTATCGAAAATTCATCGAAAACTTTTTAAAAATTGTGAAACCTCTAACAAGGCTCTTGACAAAAAAGGGAGTTATATTCGACTGGAAAATGGAACAGCAGAATGCATTAGAATTATTAAAAGTGAAGCTCACAACAGCACCTATACTAAATTACCCGGATTTCACTCGAGAATTCCTAGTAACTACGCATCGGACTTGCAATTGGAGTCGTATTATCACAAAGCCCCGTAGGTCAAGATCGTCGGATTGCTTACGTGAGTCGAATATTAAGTAAAGCCAAATGAAATTATAATACTACCGAGAAAGAATTACTAGCGATAGTCTGGGCTGTCAAATATATTCGCGCATATCTATATGCTCGTACGACCTTTACTATTGTAACTGATCACAGATCATTAGTCGAGCTTCTTAATGTAAATGATCCAGGCTCGAGATTAATGCGCTGAAGATTGAAATTAGAAGAGTATGACTATAAGATGATACATAAGGCTGGTAAGGGTGATACCAACGTAGATGCTCTGAGTCGAAATCCAGTCCGGAATGACGAACATGTACACTACGACCGGAAAGGAGTTCCAGATCGCAACCAAGATCCGGCTGGTTGGTGCAGAGAGGAGCGAGGAGAGTTACATATAAAAGACAATTATGGAAAAATTAGTTTGCTAAGATATAATAATAAGTAACGAATTATAAGCAACGATATAAGTGTTAGGAATATAAGTACCAGTAATAAAATATTTAGGTTAGAATATTATTATTATTATTAGGCGTTAGGAACTCGAAAGCTCATTGCCGCAAATACCAAATCCCGCCACTGTTCCCGTCCCTGAGCCAGATCCCTCCATTTGTGACCCTCGTACCCCATTTCGTTAAGGTCCATTCTAATATT
>NW_017305580.1:50770-60399 GCF_001594115.1 Trachymyrmex septentrionalis | reverse complement strand
ATTCGACTGGAAAATGGAACAGCAGAATGCATTCGAATTATTAAAAGTGAAGCTCACAACAGCACCTATACTAAATTACCCGGATTTCACTCGAGAATTCCTAGTAACTACGCATCGGACTTTGCAATTGGAGTCGTATTATCACAAAGCCCCGTAGGTCAAGTCGTCTGATTGCTTATGCGAGTCGAATATTAAGTAAAACCAAATGAAATTATAATACTACGGAGAAAGAATTACTAATGATAGTCTGGGCTGTCAAATATATGTATTCGCGCATATCTATACGGTACGACCTTTACTATCGTAACTGATCACAGATCATTAGTCGGGCTTTTTAATGTAAATGATCCAGGCTCGAGATTAATGCGCTGAAGATTGAAATTAGAAGAATATGACTATAAGATACATAAGGCTGATAAGGGTGATACCAACGTAGATGTTCTGAGTCGAAATCCAATCCGGAATGACGAACATGTACACTACGACCGGAAGGGAGTTCTAGAGCGAGGAGAGTTACATATAAAAGACAATTATGGACAAATTAGTTTGCTAAGATATAATAATAAGTAATGAATTATAAGCAACGATATAAGCGTTAGGAATATAAGTACCAGTAATAAAATATTTAGGTTAGAATATTAGTAATAATAAGAATATGTAATAATTAGGTGATGATAATTTTGTATAGTATATAGTTTATATATTTGATAATATAAGTATAGATATAGATACATGTAGGTAGAAGTCATGTAATAAGTAAGAATAATAAATGGGGCTAGAGTCAAAAGGGAGATTTGATTTTGCCAGTTGAAAAACGATGGCGCAGGCCAGGGATAAAAGATAATGAACCGCATAAACCGAAGATACCGAAAGGGACCAAAAGGATATGATAGCGGTGTGAAAAGAAGGCTGGCCATTAACCTTCGTTTTTGACGGAGGTGACAGCCGTGTAGTAAGTGTGGGAGGACCGAAACAGACGCATTCCGAAATTAACTCCGGTTACAACACAATGTTCAAGTAAAAGAAAGGGAAGATAACAAAGAAGACACAAAGGGGACCAAAAAATATACAGAAGAAGAGAAACAGCAAATATTGTATGAATATTATGATGCACCCGTAGGGGGGCATCAAGGAATATCACTAATGATAAAAAGAATAAGATTGCTACATGACTGGCATCACGAAGGATGTCGAAAATTATATTAGTAAATGCAAATTCTGTCAGAAAAATAAATTGTCAAAAGACGAAAATGCCTCTCGTATTAATAATACACCCGAAAAGTGCGTTCTTGACATAGTAGGGCCACTGTCGTTTACGATCGAAGGAAATATATTTTGACTTTTCAAGATATATTTCCTTCGATCGTAATCGACAGTGGCCCTACTATGTCAAGAGCGCACTTTTCGGGTGTATTATTAATACGAGAGGCATTTTCGTATATTTTTCAAGATAACCTGACAAAATTCAGCAAAGCGATACAGTTGAGAATTAAAAATCGTCAATGATTACCAACAAATTCGTTATAAAAACAATAATGGAGCATAGAATATCCAAAAAAATCCTTACGGATCAAGGTACCAATTGCACGAATGAAGTATTTAAGAATGTGTGTAAATTCTTAAAGATTGAGAAAATGCAGACAACGGGCAGGATATTATCCTGAGAGCGGTGCATTAGAGTTCACATCGAACTCTAGCGAAATATTTACGATATTGTACTCGTATAAACGACGAACAGACGAACTGGGACGAATGGTTACCTATGTTCACCTGTAATACTATCCCATACACCGCCACAGGATATACGCTGTTTGAACTTATACATATATAATCATCAAGCAATAATATCAACCGCTCTATTACAACCTCCGACTTATGCGTATGATAATTACGTACAAGAGTTGCGAGAAAGACTTCGCGCGAGTCAGGTGGTGAGAGAGAACGTAAAGCAAGCCAAAAGATCAAAAAACAATACGAATCGAGAAAAAAACCTTTCAAGTGGACGATACGGTTCTACTCTACTACGAAACGATAAGAAGAGGTCTATCAAAGAAGCTAGAATCAAAATGAATAGGTCCCTATATAGTAATAGAAAAACATATCGTTGTGAACTACACAATAAAAATGGGACAAAGACTAATACTAGTACACGCGAACCGAATGAAACTGTTCCAGAATTATCGTTATAATCTTTTCATATTCTCGGAGCAACCAAACAGTTCGACACCAAGCGATCAAAATACGAGCATACCTCAATCCTGTGCTAATCACGCTGTTCGTCTCAAATGGCACGCGACCTCCCTTGCGCAAATCCAGAAAACCGTCGATCGCGCACACGATCCGTGTGAGAATAGTGAATTCGCCACCGGATCCCGATCAATGTACATCAAATATCGCTCCTCGTTCTTAACTCATCTTCGCGAATATCAAGTGCGAACCAATCGATTTGTCGTCGCGTATCACCAATGCCTTCTATCACATAACATGATTGGTATACGCGTATCGCGAAACGGTTTAGTGCGCGAGACTTACCGGCGTTTCCAACGAGATTTGCCGGTCGCGTTGCTGCTCGCAATACACATTCTTTCAAATGAGAAATTACTCAACGTTGTACCAAGTGCGAAATACCTGTGCACGCATCGAACTGAACGCATCAATTGTCGCAATATTATTACTACGAGCATTGTTTACCGCCCGCTTCAAACAAATCTTAATTCAACTTTATAATAAAATCTAACTTATCACAATCAAGAGAATCATCATTATTACACGCCTTGGCGAGCGAGCCTTCCACAAGGTGACATCAGCTACCCGTCACAAAACAGAAACCATTTATTGAGCATTAAGCAGATACAGCAGAAAACTGACAAGTTAGTAGTAAGGATAATTATACAAGTTAGTTAAGAAACAATGAGGTACTTACGTTAGGGCCAATAGGGTGGTGGTATCTCCTCCACGATTCGCCGGCCTGTTATAATGCACGCATGTAATTGGAAATTACAAAGGGTTGCGTGCCAAAATTCCTGCAGGTTGCATGCAACCTGTAACCAGTAACTGCGGAGGTAGTTCATCGAGGTAGATCGCACGTAGAAGGTACAAAGTACAAATTGCATCGCAAACACCGCATTTTTGCACAAAATTTTCAACCTTAGTCTTAGCTCAGGCACGATTAAGAGAGCACTGAATAAAATAGTTAAGAAGCAAACTAAACAGTACAGCAAAGTAAGGATTCACCGAAGAGTAATATGAATCCTTATCTTACAGGATATTGTTTGTGTAGAGTTACACAGAGAACGACACACAAACCGTTCTGCCATATGTTCTGGCATATATTTCGAAGAAATCGGGTTGCGGAATCAGAATGGAAATTTGCAATCAAATTAGATGTTACTGCTCTTAGTACTCGATTTGAACAGTTTCAAGAGTATTTAAAAAACACGGAAGAACGATGTGAAGAGGTTATCGCCGAAAACGCGCAACAAATATGCGCGAATATAATGCGGATATTAGAAAAGGAAAATATCCAACTTACCGCATCGCTAAAAAGTTAAAAATATTATACAACTCCAATACAAATAAGAGAGGGTTAATAAATGCCATTGGCACAATCAGTAAAAAGCTTCGATACAATGGATGCTGATGATGCACAACGAATAAATGAGCAACTACAGATACTTCAAGATAACCAACAGGTATTATAACATGCAGCAAAGCATCAATAAAAATATTAAAAATATTAAATGCGACTATTGGACATATCCGTCTCGAAAAGACAACGGCCTATAATAAAAATTTATTGTTTAATGAGGAAAATGGAAATGCAATTAGACATATATATGCAACGAGAAGATTTAGATAAACATCTATAAATCCTTACCGCCATCATGACAGATTTAATAGTGGACGTAGGGAAAACGTTAAATTATTTAGCATACTCGAAGGAAGGTTCAGTTCCCACTCGTTTACTACCGTTAGAACAGATAATCACAGATTTGCGGGAAGCCGCATTACAGTTAACGAAAGGTTTGCATTTTCCATTTCAAATAAAAGTAGTAAATTGGAAAACTATTCAAAAATACGTTACAATTAACGCAATCTATTTTAATTTTTATATATTTACTACACTCAAGTTTTTAATAATTGCGTATCCCACGTACAAAATAATAAGTGCGTTACTTCTACTTTTTAATCAATACTTAAATATATTTATTTTTGTGAAGATTAATAGCTTTTAATAGCGTTAGATAAAGAGAATAGTCATTATACGTTATTATAGGAAAGTGACTTAGATAGATGCATACGAGATACAACGACGTACACTTGCGCACAAACGTTCCCAATATACTATATTAAATCCGACGCGTCATGCGAACTAATATTTATAAATGCGCCGGGACAACTCCAAAATTGCGAAAATAGACACGTGTTCTCCAGTACCACTCTGTGAATTATGCTTACGGAAGCTTATACGTGGTATATTCCACCAAAAAAAGTCAACAAATTTCAATCATCTATAATAATTTTGAAAGTAAAATAGAAATTAAGGAAACAGATAAAATTAAATTAAACAGAGATTGTAAACTATCTGCACCAGACTTAACATTACGAACACAATCGTCTCAAAACGTGCAGTATATTAAGGTGTACATATCTACCCGAGTACAATCTAACACACAATCCCGAAAAAGATTTTAAAATCGATCTTCCAAAGCGTACTTCCCTTAAACAATTAATTAAAAATCCTAAGGAACTAACTCAATTAAGTTTAGTCTAAGAGATATCGAGGAATATTTAGGAAAAAGTAATAAACATATATTCAACAATAAATACATAATGTATCCCGGAGAAGCAGATACCGTTATCTTAATTGTAATTAATATTGTACAAGTATATATCACTTACATTGTATACATCAATATTATATGTAGTCATTAAGTGGAGACGAAGGCGGAAAGACACAGAAATACAAAGGCGTAGTAATGAGCCATGTTATATTAATGTTAAGAAACAATTATAAGAAAAAATTGTAAATCGGGAAAAATTTTGTAAAATAATAGAACGAGATAAGGAAACTTCGTTGCTTTTCTTCAAGGAGAGAGAAATGTTACGAGTGCTAATTGTACAAGTGAAGATTGCGCCACGAAAGTGTCAGAAATATAAACGGTTAAATAAATAATTGCCGAAACTGATTTGTTAAATATACGTAAAGATACTTTTAAATAATTAATATAAAAGAAGACTCTGAGCGAATATAAATTGTAATTGTTAAGAAATGCAGATTCAGAAGTTGCGTGGAAACTGTTCTCATCCGATAAGCGGAATGCTGACGGGCCGATGCGGAAGAGCCAAGGCTAATCGCGAAAATCAAATTATATAAGCGCGACCGCGAATGCGGTCATCGGTCAGAAATTTGAAAGAAATTCGTTGCGTTACTTTGCTCGTCGTCTAAACGAAATTATAACAGTATCTACCGCGACGTAAATAGTGCTAAGTGGAACTGTAATAAAAAACCACTGGTAATATGTGTAAAACTAAATATTTTTACTAAACAAAAATATAAAAGCTGTTTAATCTTATCTCTCAAAGTCCTTTGTGGATCCGCGAACCGTGCTGTGAAATACCGGCACGATAGCGCACGTAATTTCTGGAACAATCCACGCACCGATAGTGCGACTTGCTTCCTTCTCCTAGTCCAAACTTTTGGCATTGCGATGTTGACTGAACAACGTATGTAGAACGAGGTTAATTTATAATCAGATCGACTTCGCAAAGCTTAGAATCTCGTTGTCGTGACCATTGTGACCAGTCCGGCGCGAGGCCTCGAGTAATCGCAGACGATCCACAATTTCGTTGGGATCGTCCCAATGGATATAGCCAATCTTGTTATCATTTTGCGTCATCGTACGCGGTAAATCCACTTCTCTGTTTATTCCAACTTTTTTACCCGACACCAGTGACGCTATTATGTTCTTATACTTGTATCCCTTACTATCCATTACTTGATTACTCGGGCTATGACCGCGCACGGTGAGCGTTTATCGTCAGCAGAATGCGTCTGTACGTCATCATCCATATAAATACTTTTGATGGAAAATTTCATGAAGATTAACTTGTACAAGCTTGATATTCCATTATATCTATTCTCATCTATAATTATATCATCGTTTTTGTGCAAGATGATATGTTATTGAGCATCGTTCTCCCGTTGCTGAAATAAACTCTATACACAATGTCTATGTTAACGATTTTCTTACCGCTTCAGGACGTTTTCAGATATTTCTGTCCCAACGGACCATAGTTTGCAACTCTTCCTGCCTCTTGTGTGTTTAAAGCAGGTGTCGAATCGATGTTAGGAACGGTTCATCGGCAACCTAACCTCAAAAATATCGACAGAGGGTGCGTGGTTGTACTGATGCGGCCGTATTATTTCGGTCAAAGTCGATAGTACGGTTTTCGATCAATTCAACACTAATTTTACAGACGTAGAAGCCTGTATAGGATTGTCGTACAAAGCATTCGATCATTTTCTTTTAAGTTTTGATTCCTCGTCTTCTCCCGAAAAGAATGTTTCAGTCATAATAGAATCCTTGGAAAATTTAATAGTGTTTTCAACAATCTATTTCAGCAGGTCGATAATAAGTTTGAAGTGTCTCTCCAATGTGATGTTGTCCTCCATTTTATCAATCATCTTCAAAGCGCGGTACTTTTTGCGAATTGAATCGTCCGTTTTCGCAATCTTCTTAGCCATTTTCTCACGATTTTATCTATGTCAAAGTATTGACGACAACTGTTCGTATCACAGTATTGTAAAGTCATTAAATCCTTTTCTGTATCGCCCATCGGTAAGCGCACTGTTCTTATCAATCACCAGAAATCCAAACTTTTGCTGCCAATGTTTGAAATCCAAATATTTACAACAGAAATCGCAGAAATACTCGTAAGACACGTGTCGGTATTACATGATCATTGTACACTCATTTGAGATTGATACTATCTTGTTTGAATAGGATTAACAAATTTGCATTGTCACGTATAAGATGCTTCGGTATCATTGCATACATTTGAAAGAGATAGAAGTAGTCGACGACCGCGTGTCGTCCCATTACAAAGTACTTTCTTATCACATCCTAGTTATCGTATGCCACGTTATCAAAGATAAAGATGGAATTCGGAAGTTCCTGGCCCGGTGAAATGACGTCGCTGTTAGAGAACGTAAAATAACCAATTTCTTCAATTGATGCTAACAAATTTGCCAGGTATCGATATTTCGACTGTCGCAGCAATTTCGAGTATACGTATACAATCTCGAATCGTAGCCGTGCAGACTTTCCAACAGGCTTATCAGCACGTTCGTCTTGTCGCAATTTGACGATCCATAGACGATAGCACGTATAGAGACCGGTAGCATGTTGCCATGTTTGCGCGTTTCTTTATCGGTTAACATTTTGCCGTCGAGATTCGTCACTTTGATCGCTCGCAATTAGTGCACCGCATATTTCCTCTTTCCACAAAATATTTAAAACGATATCGCGAGCGGGCCTATTTATAAAGTCGCGTAGAGCGAAATCGCTCAGTAATCAAAATGTTTCTCATCGCGTCGGATGATCTGCATAATTTAACTTTAAAAGAGCTGTAATAAATACCGAAAATTGTGCTACTACGAGAGTTGAAAATTGCATAGATTTGTTGTGAGATAGATTACCGAGCATATTCTAATAGATTCGGAGGTACAGCGATACTGTCGATGCCTGAAGCATTACAATTTGCCGACTCATCAAGCGCATATCAACGGCTCGGCGCCTTTAATAAAAAATTGTGACAAATGTCATCAAAAGGTTTGTTAAATCGTTCAATAATCGCGTTTCTATTCGAACTGCATATTCCTGGATATTAATTTTGCGGAACGCGATTAAAGAAGTGATTGGTCAGAGATGATCGTATTAATTCATAGGATGCTGCGTGTCGCGATCACAATCTGTATGAGATAGAACTTGGGACGAATGTCTTTATGCCTCCTGATGAACTCCCTAAGATTATTAATCCCTGTATATGTCATGTGTATTAAAGTCTTTTTAAAAAATTTTTTTGATTTTTTCCGATAAAAGTGGTATAAAGAGAATTCTGAAAAACTTATTAATTCTGTCTTTATTATTATCCGTTGATTTATCCGTAGGTGTGTTATTTCATTACTTAAATATCTTTGAAAACTTATTTTTGATTTCACTAAGTATGAGTTTTAGTGGATATTAATTGTTTAAAAGAATTTTTATCAGTAATTCAAAATTTTCTTGATGGTAAATAAGGTGGGACAAAGGTAGAACTCTATCAATTAAATCAATGATTGTTCCTACTTTTGGCATAAAGGATGTTTAGAAAAATAATTAAAATAGCGACCAGAAAAAGTAGATTTGTGATACCAATTTGGACAAGAGAATTTCCTTTTTTAATTAAACTAACATCAAGAAATTCTAACTTGTCCCCACCTATTTCAGTTGTAAATTTTAATTTGGAATGAATTGAAGGTGATCATTAATGTATCAATGTGTGACGCATCATATGCTAACGCAATATCATCAACATATCTCACATAAAAGGAAGGTTAATTGGAAATCTCTGTAATGCTTTCATTTCAAGGTCTTGCTTAACAATATCCGACATGATGGGTGATAATGGTGAATCCATCGAAACACCATAAACCTTTTTTTGATCGTTATCTTAATTATATTTCTAGACATCCTTTATGCCAAAAAAATAGAATCATTTTAATTGATAGAGTTCTATCGTTGTCCTACCCTATTTACCATCAAGAGAATTTTGAATTACTAATAAAAATTCTTTTAAACAATGGATATCCATTGAAACTCATATTTAGTGAAATCAAAAATAGGTTGTCAAAGAAATTTAAGCAATGGAATGACCAGGGTAACAAATCTACGGAAAAATCAACGGACAATAATAAAGAATTAAGTTTTTCATAATCCCCATAATTATATCTTACTTTTATCGGAAAGGATCAAAAAATTTTTTAAAAAGACTTTAGTACACATGGCATATAAAGGGATTAATAATCTTAGCGGGTTTATCAGGGGACGTAAGGACGTTTGTCCCAAGTTATCTCATACAGACGTTGTATCTAAGATTGATTGTCGTGAAAATGAAGCATCATATGTGGGCCAAATAGGTAGATGTTTGAAGACACGCATAAATGAACATAAAAATCACATAAATTGGAATACTACACAGCATTCTATAATAACAGAACACAGAATCAGTGATCAACATGATTTTGATTGGGAAAATGTCAAGATATTAGACAAAGAAAAAGTACTTAATAAAAGATTGATTTCGGAAGCGATCTATATAAAGCATCAGAAATAGAGTTTGAGTTTACAGAATACATATTCTTTGGACCCACTATACATGAATTTGTTTACTAAATTGTGACGTTGTTATTATCCTTTTTCGTTCTTAGTTTTATTTCAATAACTACTTGACTTTATTATTTTGACTCTTATTGTATCTCTGACTGTCGACACTACAAGTCCTTTAGAAGCCGCGAGAAAACACAGTAAAGTAAGTGGAATAGAAATTCAGACAAATGATTTTAATAATTCTCTAATTTCTTTTCC
>NW_017305580.1:47160-50670 GCF_001594115.1 Trachymyrmex septentrionalis | reverse complement strand
GTTTTACTTTATATTATTATAGTAGTAATTACTTTTATATTATTATTATATATTGTAATAATTTTGATAATCATTGGGCTATATGATTGGGCTATTGATAATCATTACATAGCTAATTTGGCATTTTGATAAAAAAGAACGAATTAATTTGTCGGGAATCATCAACTTGGAATTTGCGTTAATTATGTAAGTTCGATTTATATTTTATATTGATAAGTATCCGAATTGAATGGTTGTAACGTATATTTTATTTGTTTTGTTACATTTATACGAAAAATAATATGAAAAAAAAAAAATTTTGTGCGAATAGCTGATGTAAGCTCTGATGGGCTTTTTTTACATTTTTCACTGATTTTTTTTTTTAGTTTCACTTAGTTAATGAGAAGAACAGCTTTTGGGAATATACAATCTTTAATTATGAAGGATCTTTTTTATTTTGAAAATTTATGTTAAAGAATTTGATGTGTGTTTTACATATAGAGGTAAGTATATGTCATCATGATACATGTTACCAAATTTCTTCAACATTAACTCTTAAAATGAAAAATTCTTTGCAATGAAAGATTGAATGTTTCTGAAAGATGCACTTCTCGTTTTTAGATAATAGTAGAAATAACAAAATATATGAAAAATAAATATATTATATTTGATTGCTAGTTAATAAACATAAGCTCATGTTATTCTTTTAAATAAAACGGAAAAATTCTGAAACTAGAAAAAAGTATCTTGTTTTTTATTTATTTCAGTATTTGTACTGTCAACTGTTACTTTATGTTTTTGTAAATTAGATGTAAATAATGTCTGATTTGATATGTTATGTTTAACAGATAATATGTTCGATTCATTATTCATATTTTTGCATTGTATCGGTTTCACTATTTTTATTTAATTTTTCTACGACTCTTTGAGATTTTGATAAGTTATTCTGGTTGTAACAGCTTTGTTCTTTTGTTCAATATCTTTCTTTTTACTTCGATATTTCATTTTGATTTAGTTAAAAATATTTTAAAATTTTTAATTTTCTTTTCCGCTCTTTTTTCTAAACTTTTATCTGAGCTGGATGTGTTGTCAAAACCTTAAATATGATAAACAAATGTAAAAAAATATCATTCCATACTGTGTTAATTATTATATTAAAGCATCTTTTCATTAATGGTATCATTTTCCAAGTACTTGACTCAAATGATTATGTATTTTTCTTTTTAGACAGCATTTCTTTAACATCTATCCGAGATTTCAAAATTTCTACTGCTTTAAGAGCCATCTCTATTCCTCGGGATTCAGAGTCTGTCGTATATGGCTGGATCTTAAGAATATTTAATTTACTTATTCCTTCTTTATATGAATCTGTAAACGAATACTTCCTTCATAGTAAAAACACTAAAAAATACAATATATCTATAGAACTAACTTAGAGTCACTATAATCAGAGTCGAGCCAAAACAGATTTCGGCCTTGGGATTGGTCGACGTCATGTTTGGGACCGTGCGATGTTAGTGAAAATGTGTGTTTGTATAAACGTACTATGTACGTGTTAGTAAAAATGTATGTATGAGTGTGTAAATAAGGTCCCAACAATGGCGTCCTTCCCTGTTGGCTCGACTCTGATTATAGTGACTCTAACTACAATAAATTCTTTTCAATTAAACTCAAAACTTTCCATAACCATAACTATTATAGATTGTTGTGCTAATATGAAATACTAATATTTTTGTGTGATTTTATATATTTTTCTAAATTTATCGAATTATGCGCTGAATAGATTTCTCATTGAAATACGGTTTTCAGAAGAATATACAAAATCATACAAAAATATTAGTATTTATTTATTAGTACAAAGATGCAGCTATGATCGTGGAAGGCTTTGATTTTAATTATTAGTATTTTCATATGTACGGTCTACATGTATTCTTTAAATAAATTTTTTTCGTTTTTATCTTTTTTTATTTTTATTAGATCAATTGGAAAGTTCCGTTTTTTGCAAAAAGTATGGTTTTATCTAAAAAACAAAATGAAAAAGTACCTCAATCAAAATATTGTTCATTGTTAGCGATGACTTTTTCCCATCTTTCGAGCAGTAAGCGAATTCCGCGGCGAAAGAATGACTCATCTTTGGAGACTATCCATTCAATGACCCATTTTTTAACGTTTTCATAAGAATTGAAGTGTTCCTCTGCAAGTGCGCGTGCCATCGATCGAAACAAGTGATAGTCGGAAGGGGCACATTCTGGTGAATAAGCCGCAGCATTTTTCAGCGAAGTGCTTCTAACGTTCCCTTGATTAGTTTTGTGACGTGAAGCCAAGCGTTGTCATGAAGCAAAATCACTTTATGCTGTCTTGTTTCATACTCTGGTCATTTTCCATGCAATGCTCAGCTTAAACGGATAATTTGTTCTTGGTAGAAATTCCCTGTGACTGACCAGATTTCAACAACTCGTGGTACACTACATCCTTCTGATCCCACCAAATACAGAGCATTGCCTTCTTTCCGTGGATATTCCGCTTTAGTGTCGATGTCGATAGTTGGCCTGAATCGCAAATGATTTTTTGGCGTTTGGGGTTATTGAAATAGGTCCACTTTACATCACCAGTCACAATTCGGTGCAAAAACCCCTTCTTTTGTTGCTTAACAAGAAAAATTTCGCAGATGGTTTTTTGCCTTTCAATGTCTCTTGGCTTCAGTTTATATGGGACCCATTTTCCTTCCTTGTAGACCTCTTCCAAGGTTTTCAAAGGATCGGAAATAACAGATTGAGTAGAGGTTAATGCTTCTGCAAGTTGTTTTTGCATGGGTCTTTATTCACCAATGCCTGCAATTATTCGTCTTCAAATGCTCTTAGCCGTCCAGAACGCTCTTTGTCCTCCACATCAAAATCACCACTTTTAAAGCATTGAAATCATTCTCTGCATGTTTTATCAGAAGGAGCACTATCACCATAAACTTCTACAAGCATTCAAGCTTTAGCTGCAGTTTTCTTCCATTTGAAGCAAAACATTAACACTTCGCGCAAATGACGCTTATTCGGCTCAAATGTCGACATTTTCGATGTAGTAAAAAGCAATGGTATTGATGCAAATGTATACTTTTATATATTGAATTTTATTGACAGATGATAAAACTAAAAAATTAAACTGATTTAGACATTAGAGTTATCGACAGTTCTAGCTAGAGCCACTAGTCGCTAGATGGACGGAACTTTCCGATCTATATATATTTTTAATATTATACAAATTAAAAAATTATTTATTTTAATTAGTAGTCTCAAATCTTTTTACAATTGGCTTAAACGAATTGAAAGTTAATTAATACTTCACAAAATAGAGATAGAATTAAATATAATTAAAGTTGAGATGTTTCATCTCCCTTTATATATTGTAATATTAGGTGTAGTAAAAAGAAATCTATTATTTTTTCAATAGATGGCTTTAGTAATCTGTATCTCGCGTTGTATAAGTGCGATCGGGTTACGCCAAATGGCGTTAGAAAGATAAGATTTCGTACTAAAAAAA
>NW_017305580.1:42034-45803 GCF_001594115.1 Trachymyrmex septentrionalis | reverse complement strand
TAGGGAAAGTATCAAGCTTTCACGATATGTAATCGAAAATTTTCTCAAATTCGTTTTGGACACGTTACAAATCCACAAAGTGAGAAGAAAATTTTTCGTCTTTTTCAGCTCGTAGTTTTTGGTATGTAAAAATTATCAAACTCATATAAACTTAAAAAATGTGATAAGCTTTTAAAAGTAGAGATTTCAAGCTTTAAAACCATTTTTTTAAATTTGAATTTCATTCATTATTGACGAAGATATTGTATATATAACTTTGAGCTAAAAAATACGCGATGATTTTTTACTACACCTAATATTAGGTTAAGTACAGTCGCAAACGCTGATGCAGATGTGCTACATTGTAAACGCTCTACAGATGTGAACATTATTCAACTAGGCTTTGATTTCTTTTGGCGTTAAACCTTTCATATGTAGATGTTTGATCACTGCACGGAATTCGTTTTTTTCCATTTTGCAAAAAATACTAATGTTGTTCGCTTTAATCGTCTACAGAAATGAAATCACACGATGAATTCCGCTCAAAATTTGAGAGTAATCATTTGACAACTGAAAGATGCTACTTGTCAAAAAGTAATCTGACATGATACTGCGAGTATCCTCTGACAGATTTTCTACGAACTTATTGACTTGCCCTCGTACTATTACAACAAGTGTTCAAAATAACTTTTAATATCGATGCATTTTCTGAACCGTGTCGACACAGATAACACTGCACGACGAATTTCATTCGGATCAATCGCAACGTAAACTCTTCTTGTACGCTCCTTCATGTCTTCTCTTGTTATCGGCATTTTACTGTACGCTTATTGTTTTAACTTTCCTTATAAATAAAAATCCGTAGGTTTTAAATCTGGAGAATGTGCGGCTCTATTATTTTCTGACCAGCCAACGATCTCCAAATTTTCAGTTTAGCAATTCAGTAGTAATCCGTGCAGAATGAGCAGGACATCCATCTTGTTGCTACCCATCGATTGTCACAGATTCAGTGGAAGATCTTCTAATAATAGTGGCAATATGTCTGTTAAAATCTGCATACTTGCTACTATTTAATGGTCCATTGATAAAATAAGAACCAATTATTTTATCATTAAGAATTCCGGCCCAGATGTTTATAGACCAAAGTCTCTGCATGTCCAATTCTCTCATCCAATTGAGTGAATTTTCTACTAACCAAATGCATGTTGCGAAGATTTGCTTGTCCATTGTTTATAAATGTAGCGTCAGTAAATAAGATTTTAGTGATAAACATATCACTAAACATATCATCTCCTTGTAGTCTTTGTAATGCCCATTCACAAAATTGTACACGATTTTGAAAATCATTGCCATGTAACTCTTGATAAAGTGAGATATGGAAGGGATGAAATTTGTTGGAATAGACTATTCGCAAAACACTTCATTGAATACCACTTTTACATTCAACTGTCTTGTACTGATATGTGGATTTAATGCTACAGCGGCTAAAATGTTCGTTGAATTTTTGTCGTCAATTGCTTTCTTGATTCGTTTGCGTTTTTTATTATCCACATTTCCTATTTCTTGAAAAGTTTATACTATGTTTGAAAAAAACATAGAGAATGAGGGATGGATACAATCGGGAAATCTCAGCATACAAACATACGAGGTCTGTTCAAAAAGTATTGTGAATTTTGTGTTTTTTCAAAAATTATTTATTTATTCATGAATATCTATTTTGTCCCCTTCAAAGTAATCCTCATCAGATATTATACACTTGTGCCAACGTTTTTTCCAATCCTCGAAGCACTTCAAAAAATTATTTTTTGTGATCTTGTTCAGCTCCTCCTTCGATGCCGTCTTTATCTCCTCAATCGTAGCGTAGCGTCGTCCTTTCATGGGCCTCTTCAGTTTCGGGAACAAGAAAAAGTCACAGGGGGCCAGATCTGGGGAATACAGTGGCTGCGGCATCATTAGTGTGTTGTTTTTGGTCAAAAATTCGCGCACAAGCAACGATGTGTGAGCAGGGGCGTTATCATGGTGCAAAAGCCAATTTTTGTTCTTCCACAAATCCGGGCGTTTCTGGCGGATTGCTTCGCGCAAATTGCGCATAACTTGCAGGTAATATTCCTTATTGACCGTTCTACCCTGTGGCAAGAACTCATGATGCACCACGCCCCTGCAATCGAAGAAAACTGTAAGCAAAACCTTCACATTCGACCGAACTTGACGCGCTTTTTTCGGTCTTGGCTCGTGCGGCAGCTTCCATTGGGATGATTGAGCTTTGGTTTCCACGTCATAACCATAAACCCATGATTCGTCACCAGTTATGACCCTCTGGAGCAAATTTGGGTCGTCGCGGACAGAGTCCAACAGCTCCTTAGCAATGTTAATGCGATGCTGTTTTTGGTCGAAATTGAGCAATTTTGGTACGAATTTCGCGGCGACCCGTCTCATGCCCAAATCATTGGTAAAAATCGAATGGCACGAGCCAATCGATATGTTTAGGTCCTCAGCAACCTCTCTAACGGTGATTCGACGATTGGCCAATACTATTTTCTTCACTTCATCAATGTTTTCGTCTGTTGTTGACGTGCTCGGGCGTCCGGCACGCTCTTCGTCGTTCACATCTTCTCGGCCCTCTGAGAACATTTTGTACCACCGATAAACGTTGCTTCGGTCCAAGGTAGCTTCACCATATGCCACAGTCAACATTCGGAATGCGTCCGCGCACTTAATTTTGTTTTTCACACAAAATTTGATACAATTCTTTGATCCATTTTTTGGAATAGGCAAAAATCGAAGACGAGCCAAAACACGTGCAAGCAAAGCAGCTGTCAAAAATTAACTGAACATTCAAAATGGCCGAACTTGTCGGCATAAGTGAGAGACATGAGTACCAACATAATAATTAATTGATAACATTGACTATAAATAAAACTATTTATTATTTCTTATTACTCTTTTTTATATTTTTTACTGCTTTCTAAAATTTAAACCGTTATATAAAAATTTAATGAATTAATTTTAAATAATTAGTTTTTAAATGAAACAATGGAATTAAATTTTCATACATGTAATGCAAAAACGAAATATGATTTTATAGAAGAAACAAAAATGAATTGAACACATATTTACACATGCTCACCGAAGACCTCCAGGAATATGAAAGACAGGCAGTAAATTTTCAAGAAGCTATATTGCAAGCTAATATTCATGGTGAATTAAAACAAAATATCGTAACGTTATCAATAAAAGCAGATGACAACAATGAAACTGAATCACAAACTGATTTTCATGGTGAGGAAAAAGAAATGTCGCTATGCTAACATTAAACACAGATGACAACACAGATGAAATTAAAGCATTAAAATCATGGGCTATCAAAGAAAGCATTAATTCTTCGTTGGTAGAAAAATTATTAAAAATTTTGTCAAAAAGACTTATACCAAAACTACCAAAAAGTTCGAAAACTATTTTGGGTACAACATCAGCGGATTATTAAATTATTAAAATGAAGGATTTTATTCCATTGATGTTGCGGGCGAATTTGTTTGCATGGTATATCAGTTGGCCTCGAGTCTTGTATATTATTAATTTCTACGAAAAAAACATTGAATTAATCATCAAACAATCATCAACATCGATGAACTTCCTTTAACATAATCTTCGGGAAAATATTTTTGGCCTATTTTATGTAAGGCACATTATATACAAGATATTTACAAATCATTTATAGCTATTTATAGCTATTTATAGCTATTTACTGCGGTAGTAGCAAACTCAAAGAGTGCATTTTTCGCCTGCATTT
>NW_017305580.1:21360-41734 GCF_001594115.1 Trachymyrmex septentrionalis | reverse complement strand
TTTTGCAAATAATTTAATTCTGCTATAAACTGTTTTATATATTGCGATAAGTCTTTGGGTTTGCTACTACCGCAGTAAATAGCTACTATGAATGATTTATTCATCCTTGCTGCATGAATTATTTCAAAATAAAGATGATCCTGAGCATCACATGGGAGAATCTTCCTTAGAAAATCTGCATCAGATATGACGACTAGTTTTATTCTCGATTACATGCATCTAGACTGCATAGGTGTGATGAAGAAATTGCTTGAGATGTTAATGTACGGTCCTTTAAAAATTAAATTAACTCGAATTCAAGAAATGATAATTTCGCAAAGGCTTCTTTCTTTAAGATTACAAATACCATCAGAGTTTCAAAGAAAAACCAGATCACCTTTTTGCGTTCATCAGTGGAAAGCTACGGAGTTTAGGTTTTTTTTATTATATTGTGATCCCATTGTTTTGCAAAATGTTATTTCCAAAAATTTATATAGGCACTTTTTATTATTACAGTTTGCATTTAAAATTTTATGTTCCGATTGGGTTGCAGTACAATTTAATGCTAAGGCTAACCAATGTTTAAAAAAATTTTTTTTACTTGTACCAGAGTTATATGATAGAGAAGCTCAAGTTTTAAATATATACAATCTTGTTCATACAGCTGATAATGCTCTAAATTGGGGTGTTCTTTAAGTAGAATCAACTGTTTTCCGTTTGAAAATACTTTAAGCAAAATTAAACAAACCCTTCAAACTTCTGTTAAACCATTAGTCCAAGTTTGTCGAAAAAAACAATTAAACTGAAAAAACTACAATAATTTCATTGCCAAGTGAATTTAAAATCAATAATACTACTTTACACATTACTAAAGTAACTATTAATTTTTTTATTCTAATTATAAACAGAACCCCCAATAACGTAGTTCTTTTAAACAATAATTACATAATGAAAATTGAAGTAATCTAGGGCTCTGAAGCAATGGCATCGGCAATTTTTATTTGTGGAAAAGTATGGATGTCAAAAAAAAAATATACACTTTTCCTGAAAAATCAACTGTCATTGCAATCTGAGATTCATTCAAAGTCTACTGATAATTTAATTTTTCCATTTAATTATGTGCAACAAAAATTAAAAATGATGGAACTTGCAATGAAGCTACGGAGACCTAAGCAATTGTTCGTTACATCATTTTTTCACTGGGATTAATTAATAAGAACATAATTTTGTTTTAAAATGTTTATATGCTTTTTATCAGTTGTATTTATTATATGTACAACAGTAATATAATAAAAATATTGATGCCAAGTACAGTTATTTTGTATTTATTACTTTATGTAAATAATTAAAGTTTAATACGATTTCCCAGTGTGATAGCCCATATGCAGTCTTTTATAATTATTAAAACAATTGTTACAATTTGCAAGTTTCATCATTATTAATCGTTTACATAAAGTAATAATTTTTTGAAATTTTCTAAAATAAATAATATTTTGTCTTTGTTTTTCTCAATTCTGTTCGATAATAAATTTTTAAAATATTTAAATTAATAAAAAAGTTTATATTGTTATGTTTTTAAATATGTATGTTATATGATTAAATATATTGTACGAGGTTTGATAAAAAAATAACGGGAATTTTTTAATTTCGCGGGCTGTATAAATCCAATTTTTAACTTTTTTTTTCATCTTGTTTGTACACATGTTTCTGACGTATATGTTGACATTTGCATCCATTTTGAATGTTTAGTTTATTGTTGACAGTCGAAAAGGTTATACGTGTTTTGGTGTGCTCGACGATTCTTTACTTTCGGAAAAAATGGATCAAAGAATCTGTATTAAATTTTGCTTGAAAAATGGAATATAGTGTAGCACCGTATTTGAAATGTTGACTGTTGCTTTTGATGAGTCTACTATGAGTAAAACAAGAGTTTACGAGTGGTACAAACGTTTCAAAGAGGGCCGTGAAGACGTTGAAGATGACGATCGCCCTGGACGCCCTAGCACATCAATAACCGACGATAACGTCGAACAGGTGAAGAAAATGATTCTGGAAAATCGCCGAATCACTATCAGAGAGATTGCTGATGATGTCGGCATATCATTCGGCTCATGCCAAGCAATTTTTTCGGATGTTTTGGGCATGAAACGTGTGGCAGCAAAGTTTGTTCCGAAATTGCTGAATTTCGACCAAAAACAACATCGCGTAGATATCGCTCAGGAATTGCTGAATGAAGTCAACAACGATCCAGAACTTCTCAAAACGGTCATAACAGGTGACGAAACATGGGTATATGGGTATGACGTCGAAACCAAGGCCCAATCATCCCAATGGAAGCTGCTTGAAGAGCCAAGACCGAAAAAAATTCGACAAGTTCGATCAAATGTGAAGGTTCTTCTCACTGTTTTTTTCGATTTTAATGGCGTAGTGCATCATGAGTTCCTGCCATACGGTCGTACGGTCAATAAGGAATACTACCTGGACGTTATGCGCCATTTGAGTGAGCAATCTGACGAAAACGCCCAAAATTATGGTAAAACCACTCGTGGAAATTGCATCATGATAATGCTTCCGCTCACACCTCACTGCTTATTCGATTTTTTGGTAAAAAACAAAACCGTTATTTTGCCTCAGCCACCGTATTCACCGGACATGGCTCCCTGTGACTTCTTTCTATTCCCGAAGCTGAAGAGAACCCTGAAGGGATGACGTTTTGCCAACATTGATGAAATAAAAACAGAATCGCTGAAGGAGCTGAACGCCGTACCGAAAAGTGAGTTCTGGAAGTGCTTCGAAGATTGGAAAAAGCGCTGGCACAGGTGTATTATATCTGAGGGGGGATTACTTTGAAGGAGACAAAATTGATATTGATGAATAAATAAAGATTCTTTGAGAAAAATGAAAATTCCCGTTATTTTTTTATCAAACCTCGTATAATAAGAAAAAGAGAGATGATATATACACACACGCACACGCACATGCACACGCACACAATATATGATTGTAAGTATAAATATATAATATACGACACATGCGACGAGGCCAGGTACTCATTAGATAGTCTACGCAAAAAGGAACAACATAGTGTAGGAACAGCATAGTGTACTTTGATAGTTTCGATTATCTTCGACCGCACAAGGAACTGATACGATATTTCAGAAACAGTGTTACGATGATAGAGTACAATTTCACGTCCTGTCAGACGTACGATCAGAACTTCTGCGGACAGATGTGCTTGCGGTTTCTACGAACGGTCGATGCGCTCGAATTTATAAAGCCCGACGAGGTGCCGCGAAATCTCAGTATTCGTTGAACACTTTTTCCGTAATATCGTTGACACTTACGCTGAGCGGGAAGAGCAAACTATTTTCCTACCTAACTAGAGTTATGTGACGACGACTACGAGCTCAGTCTGATGATCTTTGAGACTTATCATATGATACCGAACGTGAACGAATCAAACAACAAATTTTATTTCGGCAAAGACGACGCAGAAATTACAATTATCAAGGGTTCGTACGAAGTGCGAGACATAAACAAATTTTTGAAACGTGCAATTTTATCATCCGCTCAGCGACGCGCTGGAAATCATTAACGAAATTATGATGACAATAGCAACAATAATACCGATGATGGCGACGGTATGATGGCCGAGAGTAGAAAATCCAATAACGCTCCGAGCAAACTACAACACAATGAGATGCGAGATTAGATGCGCAGAATTAATTACAGATTACATTTCCTACAGAATTAATTTTGGAAAGCCCAACAGCGTCAGATCGCTGCTGGGATTCTCATCAAAGCGTATTCTATGACAACGAAGATGGCACGAATTGGACGTGTCAGTCAACATAATGAACGTAAACGTTATCCGCATAGAGCGTAATGTGACCGCGAGTGCGAACACCAAACACGCGTACACGATACACAAATTTTCGCCGTCGGGATATAAGATATCGGAAAGGCCTGTACAAATAATTTATCTACCAGTCATCGCACGGCATTACGGATCTAACAATACGCGTTGTCGATCAAAACGGACGATTGCTCGATTTTCGAGGAGAAGAGATTTTCGTCACCAGATTGCACGTGCAACGACGACAGCAATAGCGCAAGCGTCAAATGCTCGTGTTGAACGAAGCGGAGCGCTCGCAAAGAGATAACGCATTTTTTCTCTACTGCAAGGCCAGTAACATCGCTCAACAACATTCACTCATTCAGCTGCATCAGAAAGACGAGGCTCAGCCCGTCGAACGTTAAAATTTTTAAATGTTTGGGATTCACGGTACACAACTTTCGAGATGAGATTCTAAACATCAAGAACGATCCGATTCTCGATTGCATCGTAAAGTTTGTGACCACACGTTCAATCCCTTTACCAACACAACGTTTGGCACAGCGGCGCGATAAGAATACCCATACAGCAACAGAATTTATATACGTTGCCGTGTGAAAGTTTTCTATATGTGAGGGAAAACTGATGAGGAACAAAGAGATTCAAAGTGCTACCGCGATATTGGCAAATAATTGCATCGCGTTCATGTTTGATGAAATTTGATACAAACTCGGTGTGGAGATTGATCTCAACAGAAACGTCGGAATTACCAATACTATCAAGAACTAAGTGTCGCTGATGTATGACAAATCTTTGATCGCGCTAAACACTGGATGGAACACTAGATCTGACACAGAGGAAAGACACTTTAATTTTTGTGTACCACTCAACATGCTATTGGGTTTTTTCGAGGATTACAAACGCATGGTCATTAACGCTCGTCATAAGTTGATATTGATAAGATCGCGCAACAATTGTCTGATTGGAGATTCGGTGACAAACCGACGCTTGATTTGTTCAAATTGCAGTGGTGTATATCACACGTGTTGAACAAAAAAAATAAGCTGTCGATGTTATGAACATTAGAAAGCGGTCGTTATCTGAGCATGAGTTTTCATTCATGGGATTTGTATGAATATCCTCTGTTACAAAATACGACCAAACATTCATGAGCTTTTTCGTCAAAACGGCTAGTTAGCTCGAGAAGCCGCGATACGTTATTTTTGCTCTGCAGACCGATCGAAAGAACAACATATTTCAAGATTTGCAAGTGCGTTCGAAGCTTGTAATTTGAGTAACGGGAAACTCTATCTAAATTCAGATTTTCATCTGTACGATGATTTCAATTTGGATTTTGATAAAAAGAGATACGCTATTCTATTTGATATGTACGCGCGTTTTCGTAAAGCATATTACGAAATCGATTGCTTCGAAACGCTATTCAATGTGCTCTCGTTTGTCGAGAAAGGACCTTTTGCGATCATTAACTATTCGTCAAGACAAAACATCAAGAGCGCTACAGTGGATGTACGCATAAAATTTAACTGCAAGAAGAATATGCCTGCAAATACTACAGTCTATTGTCTCATCATACACGAAATAAACGATTCATCGAAATCGATCGCAATATCGAAAAATCGTTCGCCGTGCCAACGTTTGTGGATCTGCTAGGATTTATCGTCGAAAAGAAATTTATCGTGAAGGAAGAGACGGTATTGAGAAAAGGAGCCATTTTCTCTTATTACATTTTTACATGTCTCATGCCATAGAATTTCTTGACAAAATCCAGAAAGTATTGCGCTTCTTGGCTGAGTGCTTATCACCAAGGATTGCGATGGGAAGACGGGATGATCCTGTACAGCATGATAAAACACCTGATTAGGATGGCTGTATTATAATTGGTGCGGAAGAAAATGATGTCAATAAGGCTTTCGTATAACGTTAAAGAATGTGAAAACGCGAATGGTTAGTGGATATACTCGATAGCGACGATTTGACCATTGAGACGCTGGATACTGATTACGAAGATATAGATTCTTTGAATAATCTAAATGTTATTAATACTATGCGATATATAAAACATGTTAAGAATTGTGCGTTACAGAATGTACTTAAGATATACAATTGGTGTTCGCAATGCCAAAAAAAGTATCAAGTTTAAAATAAAATGTGAGATTTTTTTTTAAATACGTTTTAAATTTATTTCTTTAAACAAAGATGAATTTCTTTAATTTATTGACACCTTATATGCCTAATTTGTTTTTATTGTATATATTGTATACATATATATGTCAATTTGTTTTTATTGTATCATCAATATGATTTGGCAAAAATGCAATGTTTGCAATTTCGCAAGCGCTGATGTACAATAGCTTTGTTAGATTTAATGTAATATATGAAATTTTTTTCAAGAGTATTCGACATTTTACGACATGTCACATGTCCGGATGATGATATCATTAATGTAATTTTAATATACAATTGCGATGTTGTCAAGTAATGCTCATAATAATATTGTATAACATAAAAAGATCTACGCGCATCGCGTCATTAGTCAATCAGATAACATAAGTGACAACATGGAGCGTGATTTGATAGAGTAAGCTGCTTAGTTAAACACCAAAGGAGTATATCGCGTGAGAACAGTGTTGAGATAAATATATCGAATATCTAAAGGAACAAAGCCGTGAAACGCCTGCGATTATTGATCAGTAATAGACAATCACTGATCGCACGTATCCCACGGCTCGAAAGTTTAAAGGAATTAGTGCACAGATGATTCGTATATATACTGGATACAATGTGGGACTCCGTTCAGATCAAAATGGCGTTCGAAAATCATATTCTGACGAGGTCGCGGTAATAAACTCCAATTATATCGAACCTCGCAGATTCCTCGAAGACGCGAGTAAAATTGTGATTGAGCGTGTACAGAGCGTAATGTAAATTTATGACTCTATCAAGATAAGCACTGTATTTAAGGGCGAATTCATAGCAGATAATAAACGCACAAATAAAAGTATCACTATCCGAAACTTTGAACTCTTTCGATGCACCGATTTGCGTGAGTGATACGAGCAGCACATCATCGAGGCCACGTTGGCCGTCGAGGCATCGCTCAAAGAATTCCAGGAATGCGACAGCGGATGGGCGCTGTAGCGAATCCTCAACTTAACTGTTAACGTAAATAAATTAAATTTCATGCGCACGGGATGCCGAATCGAACTCTCGTGAGAAATGCTGAAGAAGGCGATAATCAACGTGCAGTCTATGGACAATGCGTGCTTTGTGTGATCAGACTCCATGTTTAACAATTGTTTGTTCGTAACCTCAATCCTCCTATCAAGGGGCATGTTGATGTTGCGCTGTGCGTGCTACTCTCAACCTTAATACATTCAAAAATTAACTTGTTTTTATTATTGAAAGGGAGAGCAAAATTCTCTCTTAACTGTAAAAAACATCGTATGTTACAAGGAATGTCAGAGGACGATAAGTTCAAGAACCATCCCTCTCTGATGGTTAAGGAAGATGACCTCTGTGAAGGAAAAGCTGGGATGTATGGAAATAAAGGAACTAGGGAACAAACTGTACTGTGAAACAAAGGAAGGATTAATAACATACAATGTAGAATTCTCACAAACAGAGTCACATCCATATTGTATCGGCGCAATCCTAACCAAAGCTACCGAGTCCTTAATAAAACCTTTCGTTTTTCATCTAGTGAGCATAGACCTTAACGATGTCGTAAGTTTCTTGATAGGATCTTTCTTAAATGGAACATACGTGTCGAAGTCACCTAATAATGTCATTTTCATCATGTAAGCGTCCCTGTCCAGTAACCGTGATGTTACCCTTGTCAGCGTGATAAGGTCTTATCGTCCTCTAACATTCCTTGTAACATACGGTGTTTTTTATAGTTGGGAGAGAATTTTGCGCTCCCTTTCAATAATAAAAATAAGTTAATTTTTTCTCAATATAACAAGATTATATCAAGGACTCAAAGTACAAATCGATAAAGATTATACCTCACAGGTAATCATAAATTAATTTCATAAGATGTCACATCATTTTTTACGAATGTTCCAATGGATATAGCGATCGATTGTGTGAATGAGCAATGGAATTTTATTTCCAAGTATTGCTTTGGGCTCGCCTTTATCACCTGTAATTGCGGACCTAGTAATGAGAAGATTAGAGACGGTGTCCTTGATGTCGTTAAATCTGAATATCTTATTTTATTATAGATATGTTGATGACATTTGTACCTCGGTTTTGCCTTCTAAAATCAACATTTTATTACAATTCATTTCATCCACGTCACCAATTCACCACAGAAGTTGGGGGGGGGGAGGATGAAATGAATTTTCTTGACATCACTATATCTATTCATAGGAATCGTTTTATTTTCGATTGGTACCGTAAGCCTTTTTAGGGAGATTTTTAAATTTTAACTCGAATCATCCAATTGCACAGAAAAAAGGTACAATTTTTTCGCTTGTTGACAGAGCTTTTTTACTTTCTGATTTTATTATTATATACGATGATTTCATCGGCTCTCAATTTATTTCTGAAATATTAATTTAATTGAATGTATATTAGATAGTTCAACATCTTAACACTCGGACCGGAGGCGCTTTGTATTTAAAGTTTTAATATTTATATAGACAGTCTTGTTTCCAATCATATTTCTGACTTTAAGTTTCATTCTAAAAATTTGACATTTTTAATTAACATTTTACTTGATAATGATTATCCACTGACCTTTATTTTTGACACTGTTAATCAACGCATAAAAAATTTAATTAAAAATAGACACTTGATACATAGAGATTTGGCTGACAATGTCTGTGCGAACGAATCTGCTTCTTGGCTTACGGCACCATTTATTCCTTCTTACAGAAAAGTTTAAACGACATTAGGGTTTCTTTCCATAGTCCTAATAAAATGGGTAAATATATCAAAGTACAGAAGGATAGTTGCCCCCTTACATCTAAGAGCAATGTAGTCTATAAGATATCGTGCAATAATTGTGATGCGTCATACGTTGGGCAGACGGACAGACGAACTAAAAACCAGAATTACTATACATCGTAATCATATTAGAAATAACACTTCTGTCTGCTCAGTCATAACGCAGCACAGGCTACAATATAATCATGATTTCCAATGGGACAAGGTCAAAATTCTAGATGAAGAGCTTTGCTATAAGAAACGCTTAATTTCTGAGATGCTCAAAAAGTAGAAAAACAGCTTGAATTTACAAATCGACACGGAAGGTCTTCATAAAGCATATACGAGGTCTGTTCAAAAAGTATCGCGAATTTTGAATTTCCGCGGGTTACGTATATTCGATTTTTTATTTTTTTGTGGCGTTATGTTGGTACTCATGTCTCTCACTTATGCCGACAAGTTCGGCCATTTTGAATGTTCAGTTAATTTTTGACAGCTGCTTTGCTTGCACGTGTTTTGGCTCGTCTTCGATTTTTGCCTATTCCAAAAAATGGATCAAAGATCTGTATCAAATTTTGTGTGAAAAACAAAATTAAGTGCGCGGACGCATTCCGAATGTTGACTGTGGCATATGGTGAAGCTACCTTGGACCGAAGCAACGTTTATCGGTGGTACAAAATGTTCTCAGAGGGCCGAGAAGATGTGAACGACAAAGAGCGTGCCGGACGCCCGAGCACGTCAACAACAGACGAAAACATTGATGAAGTGAAGAAAATAGTATTGGCCAATCGTCGAATCACCGTTAGAGAGGTTGCTGAGGACCTAAACATATCGATTGGCTCGTGCCATTCGATTTTTACCAATGATTTGGGCATGAGACGGGTCGCCGCGAAATTCGTACCAAAATTGCTCAATTTCGACCAAAAACAGCATCGCATTAACATTGCTAAGGAGCTGTTGGACTCTGTCCGCGACGACCCAAATTTGCTCCAGAGGGTCATAACTGGTGACGAATCATGGGTTTATGGTTATGACGTGGAAACCAAAGCTCAATCATCCCAATGGAAGCTGCCGCACGAGCCAAGACCGAAAAAAGCGCGCCAAGTTCGGTCGAATGTGAAGGTTTTGCTTACAGTTTTCTTCGATTGCAGGGGCGTGGTGCATCATGAGTTCTTGCCACAGGGTAGAACGGTCAATAAGGAATATTACCTGCAAGTTATGCGCAATTTGCGCGAAGCAATCCGCCAGAAACGCCCGGATTTGTGGAAGAACAAAAATTGGCTTTTGCACCATGATAACGCCCCTGCTCACACATCGTTGCTTGTGCGCGAATTTTTGACCAAAAACAACACACTAATGATGCCGCAGCCACCGTATTCCCCAGATCTGGCCCCCTGTGACTTTTTCTTGTTCCCGAAACTGAAGAGGCCCATGAAAGGACGACGCTACGCTACGATTGAGGAGATAAAGACGGCATCGAAGGAGGAGCTGAACAAGATCACAAAAAATAATGTTTTGAAGTGCTTCGAGGATTGGAAAAAACGTTGGCACAAGTGTATAATATCTGATGGGGATTACTTTGAAGGGGAAAATAGATATTCATGAATAAATAAATAATTTTTGAAAAAACACAAAATTCGCGATACTTTTTGAACAGACCTCGTATACCTACTGTAAATAGAGTTTGACTTTGTGATATCGACGATCCGTCTCTTCTCTCAGTCCGTGGCGATCCGTATCAGCGAGCGTACACATTAAGCGATACACAATGTCCAGCTTTTACATCTGCGTTTTACTTATCTTTATATATTATAATTAGCCTTTTTATACTTGTATGGACACACTTGTTTGAACAATTTACATATGTTTTTGGTAAGTTTTTATTTCTTATTAGAATTCCGTTATGTTAATTTTTTTGCGTTTATTTTTTTCGTAAGAAGTCTTTCTATCAACTAGAACTTTTCCAAGAGATATGATACATTTGCAACTGTGTAATCGTATGTGAATATTGTCGAGTTCTACATCAAGACTCATCCGAATGTGCATACAATGAATTTGCGAACATTTGCATTTAATACTTTGTATTATGGTTTTCTTTTTTTTCCGATATGTTTGTCTGAAGAGGGCTCAATCCGGTAGCCGAAACTTGTAACTGAATTTTTATTTATTTTTTATCTTTTATTTTTATTTATTTTTTTTATTTTTATTATATACTTTCTTCGATTTTATTTTTCTTTACTTGTATTTTATTCTTTTAATTAGATGACTATTTTTTAAAAATAAAATGTGCTGATTCTTACTTTGTCCTTTATTCATTGTTATTTTGTATAAAAAGAGTCCTTCAATTTGTTAAATGTTAAAATTTTCGTCTCAAAATGATTTCTGGAATCTCTCTTTGTTTGGGTCTTTACGGGACACCCTATATATACACGCATATGAATATGTACACATATGTATATATACAGAGAAAAAGAGCAAGAGAGAGAGAGAGAAAGAGATATTAGTAGTGTAATAGAGGGAGTTCTCCGAAGTTCCAAAGGGAATACGGGGCGCGGGGGATTCTTCGGAAGTGGGAAGAAGGGGATATGACGTTATGCGGAGTTGTTCGAGCGAGAGTATGATGTATGACAAGGATTTTACGAATTGTACTTCTTGTACTTTATTAAAAAATTTATATATATAACACGGAAATATGCAGAAAAAAAAGAAGTTGGTTTATTGGAAGATACGAGTAATTAAGAAACGAGGGTTTATGTTATACAAAAATGTATTTATTGATACAAATTTTTTTGTCAAAGAAGAAGAAGTACATAGTTTGTATGAGAATAAACTAAAAAAACTTTTAGTAAAATTAACCCAAAGATTCTCGCTTCGAAAGAATTATATGAAAAATTTCGTTATATCTTAACGAAGTTCATTCCAAAAATATTATATTGAAATACATATCAAGAAAAACTAAGTCGTTAATTTGTGTACGTACATTATGTTCTATATCTTCGTAATTACAACGTAACGTTAATTTTAAAATTTTATTAATTTTAATTTTAATTTAATTTTTATTAATTTTATTATTAATAATTTTATTATTAATAATTTATTATTAATAATTTCCTGATTAATAAAACATGCAGGTAATTTCAGTTCAATTTCTTGAATTAAATATAAAGCATACTTGTTAACATTATCGGATAAAGATTCTAATTGTTTTAAACGCGCATCGACGCACTTTACAATGCTTTGCAATCCGAGGAAGGTAGTTTTCTGCATTACAATTGCCGCTACGTAGGTTCTCCGTTTCTTCGCCGGTGGAGTTGAATCGAGCGCGTCTTCTTCTTTTCAAAGATTTCCGTTGGAATTTTCCTCTTCTTCTTTATACGCTAGCAATATTGATTTTGATCCGTAAGATGTGATAAAGTTGATGGTGATATTTTTTATAACAACAAAATTAGGTTTCACTCTGTTATCGCTGCTTAAATATGCGTTCATGAGTTCCATGTGATCTTGAAACTGTTGCCAGCAGTTGGTGTCAAAATAAATTCCGTCTGCGTTATGTTCACTTAATTTTACAACAGGTTTGAAGATTCCTTCGTACGTTCTTTGCAATCCTACATGAATCGTCTTCGTATGAGAATTGTTAAGGTCATATGTTGTTGCTAACAACATATGAAATCGAGCGTTTCTTCTCTCGGCGAGTAGACCGTTTCTTCTGTCGTTACGTAACTTGTAAGAATCGAGGATGGAGTACATATCCGAATTATTAGTATTTTTTGGACTGGCCATTGTTCTTACGTTGTAGTAATACCAAATTCAACCAAGTGAAACAAGATGGCTAACAAAAACACAAGAAGCACAGTACTTGCTTGCTCGCGAAGCTGAAGCTGCGGACGACGAGACTCGAATGAAACGGATTTTCGTTAGCACCGTCGACATCACTATTCTCTCCGACACTACGTAATAGAATTATTCTGCGCGCGCAGATGAAAAAAATAAAAAACAAACTTTGCTTAAATTTTTTTTAAAAACTTAAAATAATCTTTACCCCGTAGAAGTCAGGAGAGGAGATGGGAACGAGATAAAACGAGAACAAATGAACAGGTGCGAAATGAAAAGTTTTACGATTCCTCTCCTGATTTTCTACGACACAACGGGGGAGGAAGGAATTTGACTAGACGAAAAGAGAAAATTTTTCACTATAAAGGAAAAAAGAATTGGGGGGTTTAGCTCACGGGTAGTTTCTAACGAATAAGATTTAGTACATCGACCTACGAGTTTCTTTTAAAAAGACAAGAAGAAATTTATGAAACGTCTTCGCTTTAAAGTAAATTTACGATTGGTTTTATTGCTTTTTAGAAAATTCATTAATTTAAAGTGACAGAGGTACGACACAAAAATGTTGAATTGAATTGGGGTAATGTAGGAAATTTATTCATCTTCCTTTTTTCTAAAATTTTTGTGTATTCTCTCGTGGGAAAAAAATAACGTGTAGTATTCGAAAATTTATAGGATACAAAAATTAAATATTAGTTATATTGATAAAAACGTGAGAAAAGTTTTAAACGAGGGGAGTTATGTTCAATGTTTGCCATGTTTTTTCTTCATGACGAGACCCTAAAGAAGAGAAAACAAACAAAATCAAGTGATATTGTCAGTCAAGCGAGATACAGAAATTTCCATTAAAATATTTTTTGTTGAAAGGTTTAATGTTTATCAGTCGTGGACTAATATTGTGTAAGAATCCTTTTAAGTAAGAAGATACAAAAAGCAGAAGGAAAAATTTAAAACGTGAGATTTGCCGTAACAATAAAAATTATATAGTGTGGCAAAACTTTTCTGGGTAATAATGAAAACGAGAGCTAAAGGTTTTATTAGGATAAATGCGAAGGGAGCGATACTTTTCGAGATAATTTGTATGGGTCAGAAACGGTGTAGATCGGGTATAGGGATGGTCATAACTTAGAGGTTTTTGTCGTCTCCCACTTCTCTAAATTTTACGAGAAAATAACTTCTATAATAGTAAAGGAGGCGGCCGATTACCAAAATCGTCAAAAATCTATCGATCAATGAAGGGACTAGGAACTTTTAGCGAATCTTTTCGTGGGAGAGAAATTTTTATGAATATCGCTACGGGGCATAAATAGCACGCCCTGATCGAGCTAAAGTCCTACATTCAAACTCCGAAGTGAATTGTACACCGACTATTTGCGCGCTTTTAATTTCGTTTAAAAATGTAATTTCGCGAGTTATTAAGCAAATTTTTTATCGTTAGCAATTTAAATAAAAAATTAATTGCTGGTGATTATCTGACAAAGTTGTTACTCGTAGATAACGATGAAAAAAATTATTCCGTTTTCGGGAATTTTGTTGGCGAGTGCTCCAATACATTATTGTGCGTTATGCACAAACTGGGACATTGCGGTGGTGACGTAACATTAAAAAATATAATCGCTCATCATCTCGAAATACGAGAGAGTGCTTTGGTCACGAGGAGGATGACGCTGGTGGTCATATAGTTGACTTCAAGCGACGCACTGGAGAGGTGGTTTCATCAGGTTCCACAATTTCCATAACGTGTAAGTTTTTTAAAAAAATAAATTAGATGAATATAGAGTTAGTTATATACAAAGTTAAAAAAAATAATAATAAAAATTACTTTTTAGCGCAGGAAATCGAAAAGGAATTAATACAGGAAGAAGAATCTGAAGAGGAGGAGAAAGAGGAAGAAGAGAAGGATAACGAGAATAATATTGATAATGATGATAATGATGATGATGATGATGATGACGCCGGTGATAATGCTGCTGATAACGAGGAATCCAACGCGAATATAGAGAATAGCAACGACGATGACAACGGCGATGATGCAGAGGAGGAGGAGGAAATAATTGAGGAAGAAATAACACAGGAAGCAACAGAGGAAGAAGAAGAAAAAACAGATATTACGCGCCTCTTAGAAATGAAGGTAATAATCTTTTTATTTCCCATTTTAAATTTATTTGTTGCTCGAGATATTTAAGCAGATATTTTTATCAGATATTTCGTACTCCCCCGTTCTATCCATGTCGCCGGAATATTAAATCACATAAAAGAGAAACATTATCCTTCCACGCCCGATCATGTAAACAGCTGTAGGTGAGTTATCTTGCTATGCAGTAATGTTACGAATAGTATAAGTTTCTGACTTCATATATATAGCAATATATTATCGGACTAATAAGGTTAGTTTTACTTTTTATTACAGTACAAACTGGCGGTAGTGCTGACCGTCTTACATTGCAGCACGCAAGAGAAGAAAATATGTCGTTGGAAGAAAAAGAATCCTCACAAAATCCCATCGACGATGAATAGCGGCAGCGGCAGCATCATCATCACAAGGAAAATGATCAGGATCGTCATCATCGACAGGAGGAGATTAGAAATAATTTCGTTTTTATAGAGTTAAGGGCAGAAAACTCGTATCGATTTAGGAATTTTGCGTTATTAGGGAAGGAAGTAACTTTTACGATACGTCCGCTACCCGAGGTACTGATATCATTCGTTGGATAAAAATCGCGTTTTGAAATTAGGACGTATGCGCTACATTTGTGCGAACCGAACGATTACGTAGGATTATCGTTCGAGTCAGCGGATCTAACGCGCAGTTCGGCGGGTCTATCGTTTTGTCCAGCACGCGACTTAACTCACGAGGACATATGGTAACTCGTGAGTTCGTTGGCGCAAAGTGCTGGAGGATTCGATATTGCAGAAAATTTTACCGTTCGCGTTTTCAAAGTCTCGGTACCTGCTGATCGCGGGCGTCAATCTAATCGATTGACTCGCAAAGACGTAGCCAAACGCTCGATTTTACAAATAAACAACACAGACAATTTGTGTTTTCCCCGTTCGTTCGTAGTGGCACGCGCACATCAAGAGCGCGGGCAACTGCGTACGGGGGAATTGCAAGAAAAATGGGAATCCGTGAGATACCAGCGTTCTTCGTTACAACGTAAACTGGAAGAATTAATGAAATCCGCTGATATCACGATTCCCGAGGAAGGCTATGGTATTCGCGAAATCGAGCAATTCTAACGGATTCTAGCTTCCAAAAATATTGTAATTATGATATATAATTTAAATACTTTCGGTCGAAGCGAGAATCCGATGTATGACGGCTGCTCGTTACTTTCCTCCCTTAGTCGCGAACCCTCGTGTTGTTTAAACATAATGTATTACGAGTGTTCGCGACATTATAACCCTATATTAAATTTAAAAGCCGCCGGTTCTCGCGGAGGATATTGCGCAGCATGCAACGTGGGCTTTCGTAACGACAGAGGCCATCGATGCACAAAAAAATGCCCATGTTGCTACGCCACCCCGTCTTGCGAGCGCCCCGACATTGTGATGATTAAGTGCGATTCGTGCGTTCGCGTCTTCTTCGGGCGTCCGTGTTTCGATCAAGCGTTTGCGAATCCATTAAAATTTGCAACGGTTGCGGGCGATTGATTAATTCAAAATCGCGACACGATTGCGACATAATTTATTGCAAAACGTGTCGTTCGTTACAGTCTTCGAATCATTTGTGTTACATGCGGCTTCTTTGTCATAAAGCCACAGTAGAAAACCCTGGAGAGGGTACAAGTACTATGGCATTGCAAGAAGAAAATCCGCAAACAAATATGAATGACGTCAAAGACATGGACGTGTTAAAAGAGATCGCGTCGCATTCGTGTTTTATAATTTTGAAACGCTCGAAGGAACGGGGAACATAAGAATCCACGTTCCAATTCTGTGCGTCGCACAACAAATTTGCGAAGCGTGCGCGGGAATAGAAGCCATGTCATTGCGATGTCGTTGGTGTAGAGTGCGCGAATTTGTATTTAGTAGAGACCCCGTAAAAGAGTTTGTCGACTTCGCGACGCGATCATCTAAATATTTTTAAAAAATTATCTGTATCGCGCATAATGCTAAAGTATTGTATTTGACGCTCAATTTATTTTAAAGTACATCGTTGAAAAGTCGGGAATAACGGAAGAACCTCGGGTGATTTTGAACGGGACAAAAATTATCGTTATGATGATTGGACGTACAAAATTTATTGATAGCTCAAATTATATACCTATTTGATTATCTGAGTTACCCAAGGGGCCTTTCGGGCTGCAGGATACTCTGAGTAAAGGTTTTTTCCTCATTTATTTAATACGCTGAAAAATCAAAATTATATTGGTCCTTACCTGACGCACGATATTATTCGCCCGAACAAATGAAACCCGAGGAACACGAGCGTTTTATGGTTTGGCACGAAGAAATGTCGCATTCAAATTTCGATTTTAATTTTAAACAGGAAATATTAAAATATTGTCGGAATGATGTAGATATTCTTTGACGTGCGTGCATGACGTTCAGAAAAATCTTTTTAGAACGTGGAGGCGTGTGTCCGTTCGTAGAATGCACGACTATCGCTTCCACATGTATGAAAGTTTTTCGTAAAAACTTTTTACGCGAGGAAGAAATAGGAATCATTCCACCGGAATATAGATATAAAGATAATCTCTCGCACAAGGCCCTACAGTGGTTAATGTGGATAAAGAGCGAGCTCGGGCATCTTATACAATAATCCATGCAGGGCGAGGCCGCAAGTATCGAATTGCTGGTACACCCGCCAATGGATATTACGAAGTTGAATCAACGAACCAGACGTCGTGTTACGTGTCACAATTTCACGGTTGTTTTTGTCCCAGTTGTTACTAAATCAATCGTGAAAGAAAACTTACGTCCGGGGAGTCACGCAAAGATACAATCGACGCTCGATACGAACGAACTCTCGCAATGACATGGCGTCTTCGACAACAAGGATATAGGGTGATAGAGAAGTGGGAGAGCGAATTTTCACGAGAAAAGCGCGAGAATCGCGAAGATGCGCGCTTTTCTCAAAAGCCATCCGATGCTGATCAACCCTCCTCTCGACCCTCGCGAAGCGTTTTTTGGTGGCCGTACGGAAAATATCATAACTCGATACGAAGTTACGGGTACGGAGAAAATACGCTATGTGGACTTGTGTTCTCTGTATCCGTACGTCTTGAAAAGGGATACTTTTCCGTTAGGCCAGCCAACGATTTATATCGGAGAACAGTGTTTCGGAGTTGATTGGCGCAGCTCCGAATTTTAATTTCGATTCTGTCGAGGGTATCATTCGGTGCACAGTACTTCCTCCATGAGATCTCTTTCACCCTGTACTTCCGTATGGCATACAAAGTAAATTGTTATTCGGGCTGTATCGTGCTATATAGTTGCTGCGAAACGTTTTCTCAGGCCGAGTGCACTCACCCCGCCGATCGTGAATTCGTAAATGCGTGGGTATTCTGCAAATTGCGCAAGGCTTTCGAGAAAAGTTATCTCGTGACGAGCGTGAGCGAAAATGGCAATTTAGAATCACGCGGTTCAATCCTTGTCGAGGCGGAATGGTTTGTTTATTGAATATATCAACAGTTTTTTGAAATTAAAGCAGGAAATTAGCGGATGGCCGAGCGAATGCCTGGATGACAAGAGTAAGGAACAGTATTTTCAGGAATACGAAAAAACGTAAGTTCTCGATAGAAATAATATCATCCGAAATCCAGGTTTATGTTCGATCGCGAAGCTCTATTGAATTCTCTCTGGGGTAAATTCGGCCAACGAATCAATTTGCTTATTACAGAGATCGTAAAAAAATATGACCGTTTGGCAGCGTTGCTCACGAATTCAGAGCATGAAATAACCATGATATTACCTGTCAACGACGAGGTAATATATGTTTCGTTGCGACTACGCGAAGAGACGATCGCTCCTTCTCCGCAAACCAACTCTGTAATCGCGGCATGGACGACAGCACAAACGCGACTAATATTATATGAATATTTAGAGAAATTAAGTAGTCGCGTTTTATATTGTGATACTCGTGTATTCATGTAAACAGAGGCGAAGCGAGTACGAACCACGTACGGGGAATTTTCAGGGCGATATGACGGACGAACTCGAGAGCTACGAACGGGGCAGTTTTATCGAGTCGTTCGTATCCGGAGGCCTGAAATTTTACGCGTACGTCGTTCGTACACCGGAGGGTCGCCGACACGAGATCTGTAAAGTTAAAGGAATAACGTTAAGTTATAAGAACTCTTGTATTATAAATTTTAATAGTATTAGAAAATTAATAATGGATAATGAGAGAGAAAGGCGCGATGAAGAAGAAGAAGAAATGGGCGGGATAGCGATAAATTTGCGTTTTAGTGCAATCCATCGCACGGCGTTTCACGAAATCGTAACGCAAAACGAAACGAAGACGTGCGCACCAGTATTGGTAAAACGTAAATTTATTAAAATAAATAAATAAATTCAAAGGACTCTTTCAAAACATAATAACAAAACTCAATCAACGGGCGAAGTAAGAGTCAACCACATTTTTTAAATTTCCATAAAATTATATATTATATTAACAGCGATGAAACATCACGCAAAAATTAGACTATAAACTAATAAATTACAAGTTTCGGCTACCGATTTGAGCCCTCTTCAGACATTAGTATAACGAAAAAAATAATAATAACAGAATAAAATCAATTGTCGCAAATGTTCGCATATTCAGAATATTCACAGTTCGGGTGAGTCTTGATCTCGAAACATAATTTCCGTATGGTTGAACAGTCAAAAGTATTAAAAATGTCATTGGTAAAGTTCTAGTTAATAAAAAGGATAAATTAAAAAACAAAAAAACGTACCACCGACAACTACGCATGAATAAACTAATATAAAATACCGAAAATCTAACAAAAATAATAAAAATTATTTCATAAAAAACTCACCAGAAATGTAATGTGTAAGAAGTTTGAATTAATATGTCCAAAAAGAAATAAAAAACTTATGAAATATGTACAGTGAGAAGGAGCGCAGATATGTAAGACGACCATTATGTATCTATTTTTATGTACGTTCAGTAGTTTGGATCAACACAGACTGAGAGAGGAGACGGACTGTTCGTAACCGAAAGTCAAACTCTATTTATGATTGGAATATAAGTTTTGTGGAGGCCATCGGTATCAGTCTGTAAATTGAGACCATTCTTTTGTTTCTTGATATTAATCATCTCTGAAACCAAACGTCTCCGATAGCAGGGCTCTTCGTCTAAGATTTCGACCTCATCCCATTTAAATTCATGGTCTAGTTGTCTCCTATGCTCCGTTATGACAGATCGTGCCGACGTGTTGTATCTAATGTGATTGCGATGTTCTGCAATCCTTGTCTTTAATTTTCTACCTGTCTGTCCCATGTACGAAGCGTCACAATCACTGCATGAAATTTGTAAACCACGTTGTTCTTCGATGTATGTGGATAAACATCTTTGTGTACTTTGATGTATTTTTTGAGTTTGTTCGGACTACGGAAAGAAACCCTGACGTCGTTTTTGTTGAACCGATTGAACTTTTCTGTGTGAAGAGGGATGAACGGAACCGTAAGCCATGACACCGGTTCCCTCGCTTCGACCTTGTCATTCAAACTGTTCTGTGTTATGTGTCTATTTCTATTCAAGTTTTTTATTTGTAGGTTGATTGTGTCAAATATAAATGATAATGGATAGTCATTGTCTAATAAGATGTTAATGAA
>NW_017305580.1:9266-21260 GCF_001594115.1 Trachymyrmex septentrionalis | reverse complement strand
GTTGATTGTGTCAAATATAAATGATAATGGGTAGTCATTGTCTAATAAGATGTTAATGATAAGTGTCAAATTCTGTGTGTGAAATCGAATGTCTGAAAGTAAAATTGTTCTGTCAACCAGCGAAAAAATCATCCCTCTTTTCTGTGCAATGGGGTGGTTAGAATAGAAATTCAAAAACCTCCCTGAAAAGGTCGGCTTACGGTACCAATCAACTCCAAACCCGTTTCCAATGATAGATATAGTAACATCCAGGAAACTGATTTCATCACCCCCAAATTCTGAAGTGAATTGTAATCGTGGATGGAAAGAGTTAAATTGTTTTACTATTGAGTCAATTTTTGATGGCTCAACCGCAGTGCAAATATCATCCACATATCTAAAATAAAATGTCATGTCCAAGTTCAATGACATCAAGGACACCGTCTCAAGTCTCCTCATCACCAAATCCGCTATTACAGGTGATAAGGGGGACCCCATGGAAGTGCCGTAACTGTTTATAAAAATTGTTGTTAAACGAAAAAAATGTGGAATCAAGAATAAACCTTATTGCCCCCACAAACTCTTCTCTAGGAAGAGGGCAGTCTCCGGAAACATACATCCAATGTTCATTAATACAGTCTATGGCTATATCCACCGGAACATTCGTGAATAGAGATTTTACGTCTAGTGAGATTAATTTGTATTGGTCTGTAGTGTGTAGTCTTTTTAGTTTCTCAACTAGTTCGAAACTATTTTTTATATAACTCTTTGCTTTAGGAATGGATTTAACTAATATGTTGTGTAAGAATGTCGCCAGTGGATAAAGCGGACTGCCCAACGAAGAGACAATGACCCTCAAAGGGCAACAAGGCTTATGTATTTTCGGCACCCCATAAGCTCTCGGAAGTGATCCGTCACTACAATATAACGTCTTGTATTTTGCTTCGTTAATATACTTCTTCGTCTTCCATCTGGTGAGCATGGACCTTATCGCTGTCGTGATTTTCCTGATGGGATCTTTATTGATATGAGAGTATGTGTCCTTGTCATTCAGCAGAGTGATCATCTTATCCATTACTCGAACGATCCGCTTTCTCCAAAATTAATGATAATCGACGATCTTATGAGAGAATCGTCGTTGTGCGACGCAATCGTGGATCTTTTTACCAAAGGCAATCATCACAAGAATCTCAGTGTTATTCTTATCTCGCAGAATCTATTCCATCAGGGGCGTGGGCAGCGCGATATATTGCTTAACGCGAATTACATCGTCGTTTTCAAAAATTCACGTGATCGCGCTCAAATTTGTCATTTAGCATCAAATCTATCCCGACGATCCGAAATTTCTAGAAGAAGCATATTACGACGCCACGTCGAGGTCTCACGGGTATTTGTTGCTCGATCTGAAACAATCAACCCCGGACGAGTATCGATTTCAAACGTGTATTTTTCCCGTGGATACGTTTCAGTACGTCTACGTGCCGCGTAGATCATTTTCCAGCGGATACGTATAAAAGTTGAGTACGGGTGTGTCAGTCGTAGATTTTTCTTGCGATGAAGGTGGATGACGTGGAATCACACGAGCGACGAAAATCGCCACATTCAATCGGCAAGAGAAACGCCTGTCTCCTCGCGGCACTCTATCATTTAAACAAAAATTAGCGCACAACGCATAACGCTTCTTGCATAACGCTGTCGAAAACCTAACTAGTTGTATCTGTGAATGTGTTTTTAATACACTCAAAGATAAGGTCTCGCTCGAACGGAATGAAAAAACCAATTAACCAAATACAAAAAAGCTCTGCGTCACGTAGTTGTAAAATGCGGTAATTGGAAGGTTAAAAGAAAGTTGTTGGTGCAGCGAGGCGGATTTTTATCTTATATTATCGGACATATATTATCGACCTTATTATCACTAATTATGTAAGGAACAAAATAGTAGAGATAAAACGTTATGAAGAGGGCTAAAACGTTATGAAGAGTTTTAATTTCAACGGAAAATCTGGAGAGAATGCAGCATCAGCTACGTCAGAATCCGACATCGTTCGTTGACAGAGAGTCAAAAGAAATAGCAGTACCGCAAAATTCGGATCACCTTGAGCACTAATAATATAACGCAAACCACGGGAACTCATCTAACACGACTCGATGCGGAGATGAGTCGTATTTTCAATTCCAGATGGCCTCGTGACGAAAGCGAGAGATGGAAAATGTACAGAGAGGCATTATGGCGATACTTACGGTTTATCCGAAAAACGCGAAGGCAGAAAGATGTACGTAACGAAAACGAAAATGTAGAAGACAACGTTACAGGAGATGCCTCCAATGATAATGAGATGACGAACGATGACGTTTTCACGATCTCACACAAACATCCGATATATCACCGCTATCGCATTCCATTAGTATTATAACACAGATATTACAGCGAAAAATTTCGAAATTTCGAGCGAGCATAATCATACGATGAAAAGCGCGAGGAAATACTAGAAAGCGTACCGAAATCTTATCGTAAGCATGCACACTTACTGATGAAACATTTGTTTCAAAAAGCTGTGCCCGATAAAATTATCTGAGACGAGCATGGAATCGTGACTATAGATGGTAACATCGTGAAAGATTCGAATATCACTGACTTAATAAACAATGCAATGCGCGAGAGAAAAACTGTGAAAGCAGTGGTAGAAATCAGTTTGCACGATTACTCCGTGTGTATGTACCTTCTGCACTGGAGAAATAAAAAATTATTGTCTACGCACGGTGATGCTGTAAACATCGTAAGACTTCGACCGCGCGCGAGTTCCACACCTGTATCGAGAGCCCGAGGAAGGAGAAAAACGTAAAAATTACGAACAAGAAATAAACGGGGAAAGTTCGTTGATTTTTTCTCGTACACGAAGAACTGATATCCCCGTATCTTTGCAAACAAGGGAAAAATCGGTTGCTCGGTTGGAAAAAATTGAGATAACGATGACGTTTGAAAAACTATACTACGATCCGTCGAATTATGCGGGTTATTCGGTGGATAATCTAGTTCGCGCCGTCGTACGCTGGCTCGAATCGCAAGACTCATACAAGTTGCACCGGCCATTGCGCAGAAAATTTCTATGATTGCATTACAGCGTGACAAGCATTGACGATGTGTGAGAGACAGATTTGATCAAACTCCGAAATCTAAAAATCTACAATGACGGTTATTCCTATTTGTTAGTAATTATCGATGTATTAAGAAAATATGTCTGGGTAGAACCGCTACGTGACAAAATGAGCAACAGCGTGATAAAAGCTTTTCAACGCGAAAAGCGAAGGACGAGTATCTGTATACTTACAAACGAACAAGAGTAAAGAATTTGTCGCGCACCCAATGCAAAAATTTCTTAAAGAAAACAACATTCGTTTTCGAATAAGGCGCAATCCAGACATTAAAGCCGCCATCGTCGAGCACTTCAACACTGAAGGAGCGAATGTGGCGTTATTTTACGCATAAAAATACACAACGCTACGTCGATGTTCTACAGGACATTATACGTGCTTACAATCACACGCGTCACTCGTCCACGAGAATGCAACCTGCGGTAGTAACGAGAGAAAACATCCGTATCGCTCGTGAAAATATATCACGTCGTTGGAAAAACTACATATTAAAGAAACGAACACAAAAGATTAAACATCGCGTTGGAGATCTCGTTCGTATTAGTAGAGCGAAAGTAGCCTTTGAGAAAGGTTACGAGGCTAAGTGAAGCGAGGAAATATTTCAAATTTATCGTGTTCTCGATTAGCAAAACACGTGTACGAGCTGCGAGATTTAGCAGACGAAGTCATAGACGGTATTTTTTATGAGCAAGAATTAGCTCGAGTTGAGAAAAACCTAGAGGAAGAACAATTTATCGTTGATCGCGTGATAAAGAGTAGAGGGCGAAGAGCTAAGCAATTGCTAGTTAGCTGGCGTGGTTATCCCAGTAAATTTGATACCTGGATTCCGGCATCAAGTTTAATTTCTCTTCGCGATGAAGGAGGAACAATTTCTTCTGGTACTTCCGAGTAACAGCAGTATGCGTCATTTTCCGAATAATACAACGTCGTCTTTTATCACGGAATTACTTCACTCTATAGTGCTGCATGGAGAATGGGAGGTTGCGATAAGTGAGATTCAATTTCCCTGTACCTTTTTACACGTACGTCATAACGAAAATGTGATCAGATTCGTCGATGTTAAACCCGATGAGGAGACAAATGGCCCGTTTACGGCAAAAGAAGCTTCATTTCCAAATGGAATTTACAACGATATTCATGAGCTTATTGAGGCGATTAATATCGCGTGTAAAGTTGCCGAATCGCATTTTTATTTTAAACAGCAAAGAGCGTCTGGCGACAAAATCTACATAAGTATTAACTGCGACGAAAAATGCAAAATGCTACATCATATAAACTTTTCTGATAATCTTCTACGAATGCTTGATTTCTCAGCAGCAATTTCCAGTAAACACCAATTTTATTCCAAGCTCGCGATACGTAAACCTAATTCCAATGAGACAGAAGAGAAAATTTTTCTTACTCACGGATTTAATAAGAAGACGGGGCAACCACATACAGTCGGTTATTGGAGTGTCGAACCTACAGTTTGTGGCGTGCTATACCTGATAAAATGTTCGTATATTGCGATATTTGTGCGTCTTATATAATAGGTGATGTGCGTACTCTTCTTCTCAGAATAGTATCGATCGAGATACACAGTCATAATTACGCACTTGGTGCAAATTTGGTGAAGCATTTCTCATTTCCAAATTATATACCATTGCAACGAACAAATATCAAAATGATCGAAATAGATAAGAGATCATCTTGGAAATAAAATTTCGTTTGAATTCGGTACACTGACTGTGACGCTGCACTTTAAACGTGAGCAATAACTTTCTTTCGTGTACGCGAGCGTGACGGTAGTGTCATAGTTAACAACTCACAATGGAATATGAGGAATATTTTGATGCGCGGGACACCGGTAGCAGAAGTGGAATTCCACGTGTTTTCGTCGGTTCGCTCTATCAACGCGAGTATGGAATTGGAAGCTTTCTCGGAGGGTTAAAAAAATACTACCTTTTCTAAATAAAGGTGCGCGTACTGTTGGAAAAGAAGCTTTACGCGCTGGAATTAACGTAATAGAAGACGTCGAAAATAATAAATCGTTAAAGAAAGCGATCAAAAGTCGGCTCGCAGAATCGAGTAATCTGAAGAGAAAAACCAAAGAAAAAATAAGCTCTCTGGTGAGAGGGTCTGGATATAAAATATCCACGAAATCCGCGGCGCTTCAGTTTTCTCGATGGTCGACATAGACTTATCGCGCATCGTAAACGACGTCGAGGAGTCAAAAGAAAATCATCGAGAAGTATCACAGAGAGGAAGAATAAAAAAGTGACGAAGAAGAAAAAGAAAATTCGTGCTACTGGAAGAAAAACCAAAAAAACCATCCTCTAGGAAACATCGTGCCAAGAAACGCGACGTATCCGACATATTCTCTTAATTGAGATACGATTTCGCAGCTGGAGAAAAGCATATTCTTTCTTCATACCCACTCAAGTGAGTGTGTAAAGAGCGAACTCGATCTCTTCTCTTTGCCACCTACGCAAATCAGCATTGAGAGTTCGCAATGGATTTATTACAAACCTGTAACTTCACTCGCAGACGATTCGACGAATAGAATTCGTCATACCCGGAGAAGACTATCTGGATTTCACTCACACCATGTTGAGCCTTCGCATACGCGTAGAAAGCGAGCGTGGGGAAAGCACATCGGTCACACCCGACAGCGGAGCAAAAGTAGGCCCCGTAAATCATTTACTGCATTCTATATTCAACCAAATCGACGTATATTTCAATCAGAAGCCACCAAACGACGTATATTTCAATCATATCGCCACCAAACAACGCTTACGCGTACCGCGCGTACATCGAGGCGTTATTAAATTATACTTCACTAGCAAAAAGCCCCATCTAACATCTTGCTTATGGTATATATACGCGGATATCCCTGGTTATATGGGCCATACGTTAGACGCGTCAAATCCAAATACAGCGCTCGAGAGACGCACGCAATACATTCGAGGAAATCGCGCGCTAGATCTCATTGGTCACTGCGACGTTTTCAATCAAGATAAATTTTTGAATAACGAAGTGGAGGTTAGAATGAGACTCGTACGTTCGAAAAATTCATTTTGTTCATTTCTGGAGAGTAAAACGTTATTAAAAATACGCATTCTTGACGCCAGTTTATTCGTAAGAAAAGCAAAAATAAGCCTGGGCGTGCTTCTCGCACACGCCAGATTGTTAAGTAATACTACCGCCAAGTATCCCCTTACGAGGGTCGAAGTTAAAACATTCACGATACACGCCGGCGTCGTGGGGGAATCGATAGACAATGCAATACTCGGACAGCTACCGAAACGAATAATAGTCGGCTTTGTCGATAACAAGGCATTTAACGGTGATAGAAAATTAAACCCATTTAATTTCAAAAATTACGGAAGAAATTTCTTTTCATTATACGCCGATGGCATGCAAATTCCCAGTAGACCGATACAATCAAATTTTTCGAAAAACGAACCGCTCTACGTTAAAGCTTATCACACATTATTCTCCGGAACCGGTATCCACTTTCTGAACGAGGGTAATTTTATAAGTAGAGACCATTCTATAAGTAGAGACGCCAACGGCTACACTCTTTTCGCTTTCGATCTTACTTCAGATCTATCCACTAATTGTGCAGGACATTGGAATCTCCTAAAACACGGAAGTTTACGATTAAAAGTGAGATTCAAAAAAGCACTTTCTGTAGTTATTAATTATATTGTCTGTTGGGAATGAGTGAATTCCAATAAATGATTGAAAGATGGTTTATTTAGTCAAAAACAGACTTGACGACACATCGTATACAAAAACGGTTAGAGAGAGAAAAAACTGCCGGTAGGGCATGAATACAAAAAACGCTCCTAGCGGCAAACAGAATATTAAACATAAAGATGTCGATAACTAATCGGCTGTGATTCGTATGTCGGTAATCCGCCGGGCGCCATAATTGATTGGACAAGCAACTATCCATCAATCTTCCATTTTGCGATGTCCTATAATGTTCAGGCAACAATTATGTGAGATTCGTTTTAATCCCTTGGTAAGGATGTCCGCAGGATTTTCGTTGGACGGCACATACGATAGGACCAGCTGGCCATCCTCTACTTTTTCCCTCACAATATGGTAGGCGATGTCGATATGTTTCGTTCTGTTTTTCTCCACTCTGTTTCTGAAGAAATCTTTTGCTGCCCGATTGTCACAGAACATTTGACAACCTGTGAATAAAAAAGAAAGTTCAAGTTCTGACAAAAACATATCTAACCACACTATTTCTTTGATTCCGGTCGACAGGGCCACATATTCTGCTTCCATTGTGGAAGTTGATATGCCAGTCTGTTTCGTTGATCGCCAATGGATGAGATTTCCTCCTAGCATGACCGCAACACCGGTGTATGAATGTCGGTCATCTTGATCTCCTGCCCAAATGCGTCGCAATAAACTTGAATCCGTTGCTCGTTTCCAGCTTTGTATGTCAATCCAAGGTTCTTGGTCTTACCCAAGTATCGCAGGACGTGTTTCGCTTGATTCCATTGAGACCTTCCTGGATTGGAATTATATTGTGATAATTTTGAAACAGCAAAAGCGATGTCTGGCCTCGTATTCTGAGCCAGATACATCAATGATCCTATTAGCTCTCGATATGGTACGCGCGACATGTCTTCCTTTTCGCCTGGTGTTTTCGGACAATCCTCTTTGCTCATTTTTATTCCTAGGTTCAAGGGGGTTGACGCCGGTCTACTCTCTCGCATGTTATATCTTTCAAGCAGTGATTCAATGTAGTTCTCCTGTGTTAATTTCACTGTATCAGGCTGCCCCCAGTCAAGTTTCACTCCTAACGCGAAGTGTATCTCTCCCAAATCCTTGACTTCATATTTCCTTGTTATGGTTTTAACCACTTCAGTGATCGAGTTTGACTTTCTCGAAAATAGAAATATATCATCTACGTATATTATTGCTATTAGCCAATGTTCCTTATGATATGTGCAGTTTGAAGATTTGAGCCTTTTAAAACCTATTTCGATCAGAAAAGTGTCTAGTTCTTCGTTCCAGTTCCTTCCTGATTGTTTTAGTCCATAGATGGGACGCAGCAGCCTCGCCACTTCTCCATTTTCAGCGTTCGTGAAAGGGGGTAACTCCATGTATATCTCTTCTCGCAGGTTTCCGTATAGGTACGCATTTTTTACATCAATGTGTCTGGTGTGCCACTGATATTCTACTGACAGAGCTGATAGTAATCTAATCACTGAAAAGTTTACCACAGGTGAATACGTTTCGCCATAATCAACTTCCTTTCGTTGTGTGAAACCTCGCGCCACTAATCTAGCTTTGTACCTCGTAATCTTACCATCGGCATTTGCTTTCAGTTTGAATACCCACTTGCATCCTACGCATTTCTTCCCTTCAGGCAGCTGAGTAATCTCCCAGGTTTTTCGTTGCACTAAGCTATCTACCTCTTCTTTTATTGCGCACCTCCATTGTTTAGATTGCGGTGATGCCAGCGCTTCGTTAATGTCTTGCGGCTCCCTGACTTCTATTAGGTTTACCTCTATATCACTTGCTTCCGTCGACGCTTCCTCTTCTTCACATATTTGTTGGGTTTCTTTAGGCTTTCCTTTTCTTCCGTAAGGATTACGAGCTTTCCTTTTGGGCCTGCCCCTTCTCGGAGTTTCCGTCGATTCTCGTTCTTCTGCCGTCTCTCTTTCCGAAGAATCTCCCAATTCTACATCTGTTCTTTTCGGCGATCTCGGTGGACTTTTCTTCTTACAACTTAATTGCTTTTGTGCGGGCTCCATTTCTTCTGTTGTCGAGTCGTCTACATCGCCCGGCCAAACTTCATTATATTTGAATCTCTGTGGCACTTCTTTATAGATCCACTCGTGTCCTATTTTATCTTCAGCAAACTTAACGTGCTTTATTATGATGACATCTCCCTTCTGTGGGCACCATAGTCGATATCCTCTCGTTTGCGTGGCGTAGCCGACGAATATACATTCCGCCGCTTTATCGTCCAGCTTCTTTCGCCCTTGGTCTGGTAATCGTGCATAGGCAAGGCAGCCATAAGCCTTTAAATGACGTACGCTTGGAATCTTTTCGGTCCACACGGTGAATGGGATTTGATCACGAATTGTTGAATGACATACTCTGTTTTTGATATATGCTGCTGTAGTGACTGCTTCGGCCCAAAATTTTGGAGGTAGATGTGCCGATTTGAGCATTGATCTCGTCAGATCCAATAGGGTTCTGTTTATTCTCTCAGCTACCCCGTTCATCTGAGGCGTCTCCACGTTTGATTTTTCATGTTTAATGCCTGCAGATCTGAAGTATTCTGATAATTCCTTGTTGCAGAATTCTAATCCATTATCTGTTCGGAATCTCTTTACTTTTCTGTCTTTTTCGCGTTCTATTCTAGCAATATAGCTTTTTACACAGCTTTTAACTTCTTCTTTGGAGCTTATACACAAGACCGTAACATTTCGCGAGAAATCATCCGTGAACGTTATGAAATACCTGCTACCGCCTATTGATTTCACGGGCATAGGACCACACAGATCCGAATGGATTAGTTCACATACTTCTCTTGATTGTCTTGATTTTAAGGTAGCGCACGCGGTCTTCGTTGCCTTTCCTATGCAGCATGCTTCACATGTGTGTCTGTCCATCTTCGCGTCGTCCAATCCGATAACACGATTCGCTTCCGCTAATTTCTTAATTGTGCTATTGCCGACGTGACAGAACCTATGATGCCACAGATCAATTTCTAACGTACAAGATTCCTTCATGAGCTCTCGTGGTGCATCAGGGTCCAACTCGACACCTAATACATATAAATCATTTCGCCTATATGCTTCGCATACTACTCGTTTGGTAGCGACATTTCTAATTTTTACTTTACCGTTCCGTATTAGTAACTCTTTCCCTTTTCGCTCCATTTGTGAGACCGACATCAAATTCTTTCTGATATTAGGGACATAATAAACATCTCGCAGGACTATATTTCTTTTTACATTTGCAACGGTCGTTTTTAGAAATATATCGCCCACACCTTTTGCTCGTAGCGTCGCTCCATTTTGTTTATTCGGATCCGCAGCGGTATTAATTATCTCGGAATCTACCTTTTTAAAATTGGTGAACCACTCTCGTTGCTTACACACGTGATGCGTGCTTCCACTATCCAAAATCCATGTATCTTTGATGTCGACATTATACAAGGACATGAGAAGTGCATCGTATTTCTTTTCCTGTTTAACGCCAGGTTTCTTATGAAGTCCGTCCTTCCTTAATCGGCAATCTCTTGCAAGGTGACCAACTTTCCTGCAATTAAAACAAGTGAGTGACTTATATTTCTCGTTACCTGTTGTCTTTGTCTTTTTATCTTCGTTTCTTTTGTTCATCACCAATGCCTCTTTTGACGAATCTGTTCTAACGTCGAGTCTGGATTGACGTCTGTCGTATTCAGCTAACAGAACTCTCTTTATTTCCGCCGACGTAAATCTGTCGTCCGGCAAACTCGCTAGAGCCATATTTAAGTTTTCATAATCGTCTGGAAGTCCAGTTAGTATCGCATATGCAAGGTCTTCATCTTTTACTTCAGCGTCTGCGTCTCTGAGGTTGGTGGCGGCAACCTTCGCTCTGGCAATATACGCAGACATGTGCTCATCGCCTTTCATTTGTAGATGATAGAATGCCTTTTTCAATTGCATAATCCTTACTCTTGATTTGGGCTCGTGAATTTGTTCGAGCGTTTGCCATGCTTCGTGTGCACTTTTGCAATCCTCTACGTGTATCTGTTGATCTATTTCTAAACTCAAGCCTATAGTCGCTAATGCCTTGTCGTCGTTTGTTTCGTGCAATTTTCTGTCGGCTGTAGTAGCTGTATCGCTTAGTATGATATCACCGAGTGCATAACCTAGTAGTCCCTTACCTTTTAGGAGCCACTTTATCTCGGTTTTCCATGTCCGGTAATTTCTGTCGGACAGCTTCTCGACTACATTATCACTTCTATTGTCCGTATGACTCATCTTTCAATACTGCTTCTAAAGTCTCTTCTTACGTCCTTTTCTTTTATATTTTTGAACGTCTCTTCTTACGTCCTTTTCTTTTATATTTTTGAATGTCTCTTCTTACGTCCTTTTCTTTTATATTTTTGAACGTCCTGGGCCCATAACCATTTGTTGGGAATGAGTGAATTCCAATAAATGATTGAAAGATGGTTTATTTAGTAAAAAACAGACTTGACGACACATCGTATACAAAAACGGTTAGAGAGAGAAAAAAAGGTAGGGCATGAATACAAAAAAACGCGCCTAGCGGCAAATAGAATATTAAACATGTTAAAGATGTCGATAACTAATCGGCTGTGACTCGTATGTCGGTAATCCGCCGGGCGCCATAATTGATTGGACAAGCAACTATCCATCATTGTCTATGCCAAGTTTGATAACGTTTTAGAAATCGATTCCTCGCGTCAAGTCATTGTCGACTTTTCCGGTTAGCCTTACGGCTTTCGCAAAAAAATTATTTTTCTTCCTACTACACATTTTTTTCTCATCTAATTGGACGCAAGAATACGAAAAAGCTTCAGTCTTGTTTGCGACATCAACGTCAACGTTTCGTGACGTAAAAAGAATAGCGAAAATTCGAATATCATAATGGATATATGTAGTCATCGACATACAAGGTTTTCGCGATGTCGAAGAAAACTTTATTCCGAAAGAAGTCACGGTTCTAGCAATTAATGCAACGATCACCGGACACTGAATTGTGACGTCACCCTGTCTATTCGAAGATTTACCCGTGAGAGCAAGACCAGAAAACAACTGGCTTACACGAAATTATCATGGAATCGAATGGTTCGATGGAAACGTCAATCCAAAAAACTTCACGATACATCTG
>NW_017305580.1:7078-9166 GCF_001594115.1 Trachymyrmex septentrionalis | reverse complement strand
ATCCAAAAAACTTTACGATACATCTGCGTGACATTACACGACACGCACACTACTTCTATATCAGAGGACAAGAGAAAGCTCGTTATCTGAGTAATCTACTTTCTAGAAACGTATGTAATCTGGAGGAAATTTCTCCGGCTTTCAAAAATCTATTATATTTTGAAGGCCGTGGAGATGCATCACGGATTTCGGATCAACGTTGAATCACATTGCGCCTTACGCAACGCTTACAAATTGAAACGTTGGCTAATTATACTACATAGCAGCAATTCAAGTTACGACAGCCTTTCCTCAGAAAATTGGAGCGAGATCGTCGTCGAGAGCGAAAAAACCGACAGCGAGAATTCTTCAATTCAATTAAAAAATTAGAAACACGATACGCTTGCAACATTGAAGCGTGGAGGAAAAATGTCACGACAGAAAAGACGAATCAAAGCGTGGACAAACAAGCGACAGATGAGGAGAAAAAAGATCTCTCGACTCGTGGACCGAAAGAGATAAAGCTAATACCAGCGTCGAGCATTTTAGGGAGCTCCACATTGCGTACGCCGGCAAAAGAGATACATTTTGAATTTACGCAAACATTTCCTCTCTCACGCTCTCCGACGACGAGAAATGAATTCGCTGAAAGTTTTAAACGCATTACATCATTTCAGTGTACGACATGCGGGAGTCTATCCTGCCGATCGACTGCCGAGGGTGTGAACGAAGTTGACCGCCATTGTCGCTAACACGATCGACCTGGCCAACATTGGATCGCCTTTTACATCGATGAACACGGAACAGGAACGTATTTCGATAGCTACGGCTTGCCATCCAAGATTCCGACTTCGACGAAACTCCACCACGTATCGATGGAAAGACATCGCTACAAGGAATACTTTCTCAAACTTGTGGACAATGCTGCGTATTTCTATATTATTTGTGTAATGGCTATAATCTTACTCAGTTTCTTGATCTGTTTACCTCTGATTGTAAGCAAAATGATCGATTAATTGTGCAGTTATTTCACAAAATTTTTCTTCATTGTAAACATAAATTAATAAATTCTTATGCTGTCATGTTCAAACGTGTACTCTTTCAAAAAAATAAAATAATTATTTCATGTAATATCTCTTTTAAATAAACGTTTTTGAACTTGTAAATATTGCTTAGTTTCTTACCCCTCATCCTCATTTACAATAGATACATTTTCTCTCGTATTACAAACTCAGATAATGTACATTCAATATATAAAATATAGAAAGAATTTTCTTAAAGCAATGCTCGAAAACGTGCTCAGGTTGAACATGTTCGTTCCTGTTTTACCTCCCCGAAATTCTTCCGAACAAAAGCAAAATTCTCTCTAGACCCGCAAATTTTTGTATAAGATCTCCTCTCTCATACATAAATAACATTCATTGAAACGCCTACACGTCGGAGACGTTGCGTTGACAACAAAAAGTGACCGTCATAAATTCGACCGCTATTCATCTCCCGCTGTTCGTACTCTGTCCTCGCGACAAAAGAATGTTGCGGTCTCAATTTCCACTCATTATTTTTCAGATCTCCATTTTGTCTGAGGCTCTCTCACCAACCACCCTCTCCAATCACCTTATGGGTAGGTATGGAGCGAACCAATCAAATCTTTGGCAAGTATAGGGCGAACCAATCAGAACACACCATTTAATTAGCCTATTATCCCCACCTTTCACTCTTCGACCAATCAGAGCGCGCCCTTTCTTCAGATTGACCCGTCTAGGCCACGCCCACGGCGCCGGAGGGGGTTTGTTTTGACGCCCCATGGCTGTCCATATTACTCCCGAGCAACCAAACGCCGCTGATGTTCGAGCCATCAATACCCGCGTTATTGCTCGATGTCCAATTACATTTTTTAAAATAAAATATTTTTTAAATACTACATATAAACCAATGTAATAAAAATAGTAATAAATAGTAATAAATTCGTATGTTTTAATCCCTGTTTGTTTCTTCTATCCTTCCGTGTACCTGATCCACAGCGATTTTATATTGTTCTTGATATTATAGCTATTTTCTATTCAGTTTTTATACACGTGTACAATCATATAAGACCCGTTCTGTACAAAA
>NW_017305580.1:6710-6978 GCF_001594115.1 Trachymyrmex septentrionalis | reverse complement strand
CTAAAATTCTATTAGATAAAACGAAAGAACTGGGGCTGCAAATAAACGTTGAAAAAAACTAAATATATGGTCACTGATAGAATCCAGAATATTCATAATAACGGAAACCTGGTCGTCTGTGATAAAATTTTTGAATGGGTTAGCAATTTTAAGTATTTAGGATCGATTTTAAACCAAACTAATGAAATAAAAGAAGAGCTCAAGAGAAGAATTAAGTTGGGGAATGCGTGCTTCTATTCGGTTAAGAAACTACTCGGTTCGCGGATAT
>NW_017305580.1:1525-6323 GCF_001594115.1 Trachymyrmex septentrionalis | reverse complement strand
TAATAATAATAATAATAATAATATTTTATATAATTTTACATAATTTTTTACATACGCACAAAAAATTACAGCTAAAAGTTCGCAGTCGAGGAGCTGATTTTGATGAAAGTAATCTAGCGCATATTACATCTTTAGCATCCGTTACAGTGGATGCGATATTCGAGAATCGTATAAACTTTGTATCGACTTTCTCGATGATACCAACCAATTCACCGAATGCTAATTTAATGCATTGATCTAAGTTGAACACAATCAATATTGTTGATTCAGTCATCATTAAACGTACGTCACATGATTCTATGCACTTTTAGCATTTTAAATCGTACGGAATCGCTGTCAGCGATCCAACGCTAATAGAATTACCCTTGTGATGATTCCGAAGACAGTTTTGAATGTTCCAACGTTGTTTATAGAGTCCTTTCGATAGATAATATTAATTCGTTTCCACGATTATTTTCTATCGCAATCTCCATGTAGCTCGATGGATCAATGTTGATATCAATATCTAGCAATTTATATCCCGTACGCGTCAATGCGTATTTCCTGCCTAGTATACGAACCGTATGATGCATGGGCGCGCGATGAAAAAATATAAAAAAAACATTAAATAATTAATTAAATAGTTAATTTAAAAAAAATAAAAATAGGGTATTCTTAAACTTACTTGGCACACCTTTTTGTAAATGATAGAGTTTTATTATTTTGAAGTGAAACGTAAGAATTTTTTCATGTATTGCTTCCTACAGCGGATTAATTATGTTCCACCTCAAAGTAATAAATAAGAATTTTTACACAAAAGATTGACGCCAGAAATGATTTTCATAAAAAACAAATTAATGCTTTGTCACGTTCTGGCCCATTTTGGCGGACGGCGATGAAAGATCGCGAGCGAGGGTCCGCGGAGAAAAAGAGCGCATGGGGTGGAGCCTCTACTCCAATGAGTGAGCGTAATAGATGCTTCATCCGAAATAAGTTCCCGATTATTACGCGACCGCTTCCCGATTCATTTTAGAAGCTCTATCAGAGGCGCCCTATGGAGTCATGTGGTATATGTAATCATCAATGCCCTCGTGAGCGTTGTCATCCCTTAGAGCTGTTTGGGAGAACTGGAAAGGGAATGGTAAACAAAAAAAAAGACGAAGTAATAGTTTATTTGACGATTTTTATTTTTAATTCTATAGTTTCTATACTTACGACGTGAGGTTTCCCGGTGATTTTAATCGGTCTCGTAGGGATCCTTACCGGAGGCCTCGACATGTACAGCGGAGGAAGGCGATGACCTCCCTTCGTACACGGCTTATATAGGTTCCGCGACTGACTTGGCGTGACGGGGCATACCCTAAAGAATGGTGACGGATAGAGGTTCGAGGGAGACTGGCCCGGGTTTGAGCACCCTGGGGTTGAAATTCTCGTGTTGATGCAATGTTTTTACTAGCCACCGCAATTGGCGTTTCCATCCTCCGCGTCTCGATCTTAGCATTTACGGTAATGAAGAAAAGAACTGGATTCGAGAGAGAGAGAGAGGGGGGAGGGAGAGGGGAGAGAGAGAGAGAGAGAATAGACACTGCGGGGTAAAAAAGGGGGGGAGACGACTTCTCTTTTTATTAGCGGAAATATCCCTATCCGAAGAGGTACGTAGCTAGTTGGGGAAGTGGAGAGGAGTGAGCGCCCGAAGACAAGCGTCCAGGCCTAATAGTTAAGGAGTTGCTCTGGAACAGTCGAGATGAAGGCGCGCCAAGGCGGGAGAAGGGGAGGCGAAGGACACCTTATGAAAAGCGTTCTACTTCGAGAGATCCTTTAGGCTAGATACGTGCCAGGCCGCGAACTGTTCGAGAGAGAATTCCGCACTCGACAGCACGACAGCCGTTCTTTTTGCGATACAATAGGACTCTAGATAAATATTAATTAGATTGTTAGATATGATAATAAAATTATTGTTTATTGTTACAAAAAAATGCAAGCCCTTTCCGGAACCTGAAAGGCAGAATTGATTTATCAATAGAAATTACGAATATAGAGAAATTGTGCGTAATGTAAGAATTATAAGTATGGTACTGTAAGTATTATAAATACGAAGAGTTTACAAGTGCCGAAGTTATGTGAAGATTATAAGAGAAATTGTAAGTTACACGAAATTTATAAGTATATGAGTAACGAAAATTTTATAAGGAAACTGCGGTGCCGTGTACATTCTATTCCCCGTCGGAACTTAGCCGCTGGCTTAGAGAGACCGAAAATTTCTAAGTATTGAAACGTGTCGTACTTATCGTGCTACCGGGAAAATAATCTAAGATAGAATGAACAAGATGAGTCGGATAAGAATACGCGAAATGAGAGCTCAAGATTCTCGCAACATCGGTTTATATCTCTAAAGCTGTGACGTCTCGCGGTAAGAAGGATAATTTCGAGCATGATTCTAGAATATTCTACAGATTTTCGTTTGTCTGTTGTTCGCTAAATATTAACAATATCGCTATTCCATGGGTGCGAGGTGAATCCCCATTTGACTTCGTTTAATGTCCTTATAACGATTGAAATGCACTTGCAACTGTCTGCTGTAGAGTTTGTTGTTTTTATGCACACGTTTCACGTATCTGTTCGATAAGTTGAATTGCGAAATACTCGTAAGACTCCGAGTATTTCGTGCTCGATTCCGATAATTGGTAATTATAATTAATGCGAGACGTCGCTAACTATTTTTGTATTTTCGATCAGTTTGTGGAAATCCTGCGTGTATTTTATAAAGCAATTACGTGACTCTAATAATAAACAATTGTCCTTAATTTTTATTATTTGTTGATTAAAGAGGGGAGGTTCTCCTTCCTTATTGTGTTTTTTGAAATGAATGTATCTTTCCTTTAAACAACTTATTTAAAAGATTATAATAGCAAGAGATAATAGCGGTAGGCGCGTGATCCATGTTGAGAAGATCGTGCTCATGGTTCAATCAGCTGTGCAGATATAAGCCGTACGATTTCTGGCCGATTTGTCAGCTTTGACATTCGGACATTATATGGTTCAAACATTAAAAATGACACGGAATCTCTCGACTCGGTTTTTTCTAATTTTTTCACAATGACTTGATGTTTCCCTCTCTTTACCAGTCTTGTCAACATATTGTTTTAGTTACGATTAGGTCGTTCATATAAAAGCGAGAAACAGACGCTATCTCTGAGAGAATTGTCTCGGTGTATTACCATATAATTTCAATTTATTAATTATTACATCACTACACATATTAATTTAATTATGTCATAATAATTATTCTATGTAATTTTTGAGTACATCGGTAATATGAGAGTTTATAATAACGACAATTTCCTCTGAGCGATCTGTCTTTACGTTCATCTTATAAGTTTTAAACATTATTTATTATTTACGTATTGTTCATTTCGTTCTAATAATTTTATATAGTTAACTTGATAATTATTATGAGAATACGCGCGTGCTAGGAAATCACAATTTATTATAATTACAACACAAGACACGACTACATGTCGCACAATATGATTCTTAAAGTTCTATTTGTAATTGTATTTATCAATGTTTAATTTGATTATATTGAATATTATTAAGATATTGAAAAGAATTCGCAATAGGATCGAAACGTCTATTGTCACATTATATACTAATTGAATAAACTCTTTACACACAAACATCCTGTGTTTGGCTCTCATGGGCATAATATTTTGTTGATACATTGATGATGTCATCGTTCGGACATGTCGTGACATGTAAAATGTTTTTGTGTGAGAAAAGAAAAATGGAAATTGGAGAAGACGGCAATATATCGAGAAAAAATGGTAAGTATATGAGATAGCGCGCACGGCAGTCGCAGCAGCCGCGGCGTTATTCAATGCATCCTAAAACAATGCATATAAAGGCGACATTTGATAGCCGGATACTCTATACACAATGGCAACTGCCTCTGAACTGACGATGCCGATCTCCTCGTGGCGGCACTTTTGATTTAACTTGTTTTTGTATACAATGGCCGCCTGTAGATAAACTCAAACCAGCCTCGCTGCAGCGAAGGATGTTCTCGAGGTCAGTCTTGTTCAAGTGCGCGAAATGGTGTGGTTTTTGTATTATATTATAAGATCTGTTGTTTAATTATAGTGTTTTGGAATTTAAAATGAGATAGGTATAAGTTCGATATTTATTGAAAGTGAGAAACAAAGTTCTAGTGCAGTCTAGTGCAAGAACAGACCAATAGTTATTATCAAATATCTTTAACCGTTGAACTTCGAAAGACTGATGAAAGTAGCGGTGGTAAAGGAGGAGAAGAAGGAAAAGAAGGAAGAAGAGGATAATGAACTCCTGCTGAGGAGGTCGAGGATAAATACGCTTTCACCGAGGAGGCTGACTGAGAAGGACGCTTCGATTTAGTGACGTCATCACAAATGGTAAATGAAATGAGCCATAAATTATTTAAAAAGATAAAAAGGGAAAAGATAAGTAGATTCCCACGCCCGTGACGTCGGTCTCCGCGACGCGAGCGCTACCTGCTGATTGCTGTATCTGTGGTCCAGAACCCTTCTAATATTACTACTCCCATCTAAAATGGGAACTTTTACTAATTACCCATGAGAAAATTTTCACTAGAGATATTTAATTTTCTTTTAATTCTATAGAAAATTCTTTTGTTTTTAAAATTTTTCATTTTTTTGTTTTGTAATTTTTATTCTTTTTTTGTTATTTTTTTGTATTTTTATACTACTGTGATCAAAAAGTAAGGTGAATTTTTAATTTAAACTTCCCGCGCTAATCGATTCGAGCAAACTTTTTTATTTTTATG
>NW_017305580.1:0-1425 GCF_001594115.1 Trachymyrmex septentrionalis | reverse complement strand
TGCCATTAAATTTTGTTTGCGGAATGAAATTTCGGCTGCGGAAACGTTCAGAATGTTGCAGAGGGCCTTCGGAGAATCGACTATGTCGCAGAAAAATGTTTATAAGTGGTACAAAGACTTCAAAGAAGGAAGAGAACGTACTGATGACTTGGAACGCCCCGGACGACTATCAACGTCAATTGATGAGCAACACGTGAAGAAAATCAAGGAATTGGTGCTCGAAAATCGTCGATTGACAATTAGAGACCTTGTCGATATGGTTGGCATTTCATTTGGTTCAGTTCAAACAATTTTGAAGGATCACTTGGGCCTTAGAAAAGTAAAATCTCGTTTGGTGCCAAAAACACTCAATTTCTTCGTGAGTTTTTCAAAAATTCCACTCATATCGTTCCGCAACCGCCTTATTCACCTGACTTAACTCCGTGTGACTTTTGGCTATTTCCTAAATTCAAAAGACCGCTCCGGCGACACCGCTTTGAATCTATTGAAGAGATTCAACGTGAATCGCTGCGCGCTTTGACGGCTATACCGGGAAACGACTTTTTGGCATGCTTCGAGGCATGGAAAAAACGTTGGCATAAGTGCATTGTATCGGAGGGGGATTACTTTGAAGGGGATCAAATTGATTTGGATGAATAAATAAAGATTTTTTATTTTATAACAAAATTCACCTTACTTTTTGATCACAGTAGTATTCTTTTTTTTGTATTTTTCGTAATTTTTCAAGTATTACTCCGATTTTTCATTCTGATTTTATCGATATTTTTTACATATAAAACTTCATTGTGTGTAGAATATTTCATAACAATTTTTTTTCTGTTTTTATACATAATGGAACTTGATATGTTGTATAAATAAAAAAAATTTTCTGTGAATTGGCTTCAGTGCTGCAACGTCTTTTTTTCTCTATCATAGCTGGAATGTGTGGCACTTGAGAAAATCTTGTTTCATCTTGTTTCGTGCTTCTTTTGTAGTTACTTGGATCTAGTCTTTGGGGTTTTTCACTTTGCTTTTTAGGACTACTATGTCTGACAAGCTTATCAGCAAGAATTAGTCGAAAATCTTTTAAAGTCATTTTTAAACTTAAAGTACGCTTACCAATCTGAGTGTTAGGATGTTCAACTACTATACATATATGTAATATACACTCATTTAAATTGTATTAATTTTCAAAAATAATAATTGCGTGCCGATAAGATTATGAGACATTCACACGATCAATCTGAAACAAATAATCCCCCACAAAATTTCCCAAACCTTAAAAAACTGTAATAAACTTATTGCAAAAAATATTGTCTCGGCCGGTAGTCAAACTCGGATCTCTTGCACTCCGTGCGAGCATCCTAAGCCTTTAGACTACCGAGACCTTAGCACTACCTAATTAAATTAATTATTTAAATTATAATTTAAATTTTATTCTAAATT
>NW_017305579.1:0-3630 GCF_001594115.1 Trachymyrmex septentrionalis | reverse complement strand
TTGTTTTAATATAATTTCAAATAAAATATTTTATGTATTATACATTACGAGATAAGTTAATAAGTCATTCGTCCAATCTCTTTTCTCGATTTAGTTTATTCTTAGTCCTTTTAGGATGTCTCTGTTAGGTGTCTTCTGTCTCTCTACTTCTCTATTTTGTTGCAACCAATAAGAGATGGTGCTGTGTAATGTGATATTGTTTTCTTTACAGAATTCTGCGAATTTTTTCTTCACTTATGAACTGCTTACCATTGTCGGCTGTTATAATCACCGGAAATCCCACTCTTGAGAAAATTTCTTTTAACATTTTTATAATTTCTTCGTTAGTTATGTTTTTTGTGATCCTTATTTCTTTATAACGACTGAAATAATCAATAATAACAAATATATATTGACTGCTGGATAAAGACTGACTTCTAGATATCAACCTAAGGTTCGGTTGGTAGAATTCTGCGTTTTAACGGGTTCGGTGGATTGGGCATGGATATTAAGGTACATCCTTTGCAAGCTTTTAAACAGTTTTCTGCGCCTTTACCTATCCAGGTTCTATCTATTCCAGGACTCTTCTACGCAATGTCATTGGTACAACAATTTTCGTACTTTTTAGCAAAATCCTATCGTGATAACTCGATTTTAAACAGTTTATATTATAATAGGTATTAGTTTCTTTTCCCCATATATTATCATATATGCTCTTTTTGACTTTATTGATTTCATCATTGTTTTCAGAATATGCTTTGATATTTTTAAGAGAAACAGCTGTAGGTTTTAAACTTTCTATAATTTGGTTGACATAATTGTCATTTTCGAAGGATTGTGCGGAGCTATTGTTACCGAGTCTTGAGAGGGGATCCGTTATATTAGATTTACCTGGTCGATGTTCTACTCGATACTTAAAAGCCTGTCAAACCTATCTTTCAATCCTAGCGTAGGATTCAAATATGATCTCCAAAGGGTTTCAGTGACCAGCTCAAATTCGCTCTTACCAAGGAGATATGTTTTAAAGTATTCTATACGAGAAATCAGAGAGGTATTGGAGATCCGACCCATTGAATCTATCACTATAATAGCAAATTTTTTGGAACCTGTACAGTCTTGTCTCTTAATCTATATCTTATGCTATCAAATTTTACTGATATCAAGGATTTTTACTAACTTGTGTCTAAACCGAGATCGTCCCTTATCAGCGTTGGCAAATCGGCTTAATTTCTATCAACAAAAGGGACAAAAATTATGCAATTATCTAATATGAGACAGCTAAAATAAGGAAAGCTGAGTAAATTGTAATGAAGATTATTTTTGTCACTACCGATCTACCGGAATTTTCATGTGTACGTATTTATAGAAACAATTTCTTCAGATTTTGACTTTTAAATGCAAGGACTCTATCAAGCGCATGCAGAGAAGAAAAGAAAGATTAATTTTAATTTTAATTTTTTATGGCATGTTTTTTGATAACTTACTAGTCTTTTTGCTTTCCTCATTTAATTAATTCTCTTTAAAACAAGTCTGCTATTTTAGAAATCGGAGGAGAGATGAAAAGTATAATATAACATTACATTATATACATTTTTATTTTAAAATACGTAAAATAAATTAATAATGATATGAGATTGTAGAAGAATTAAGGTGCAATATCAACTATATACTTATAAAACACATATATTAATCGAAGCGAAGTTAACGAAAATAATCGGATATGGCTAATCGAAAGAACGTATTGCTTCGGATAAAAAATCGCGTAACAGTGTAACTCTGCAATGCTCTCAAATAATGGAATTGATAGTTAGTGGCAAAGTATCAATATACTTTGTGGAAAGCAAATACGAGTAGTAAATTACATTAAAAGTTTAATGTAGAAATGAAAACATTTTAAAAACATTTAATTTTCTGAACTTGTTAATTTTCTGGCTCGACATATATACCAGAGAAATCCGTTACACATTTTAATGCTGCATCAGGTAAAAGTCTGAAATAAAAAATATTTTTATTATATACATAAAATAATAATAATTATAATACAATAGTATACAGTATATTATTATATTCAATATGTTTAAATGAATTATTTTGCAGCTTATTGTCGTATATATGTATATATTTAAAAATACATATATATGTATATTATGATTAAATTTTTGTGGCGTGGTTTATTTATACCTTATTATTTTTAAAATAGGTAACCAATATGAAGATATGCTTTTATTTTCATAATTTCGTCTTTGCGCATCAATTATTGACGAAGCCACTTTCTGCGGTAAAAGTTCTCTCATTATCAGTGGAAATCTATATCAATAAACAAAATAGAATTCAACCCAATAAATTTGCTATTATATAACCACTATACATATATTATTAATTAATTACTATTAAATCTAAATTAATATTAATTAATTACTGTTAAATATAAAAAAATCTATCATAATAAAAAGTGTGATACCATTAAAATAAAAATTTGTTATGAATTGCTTACGTAACAACGTAAAAAAAATTTGTAACAGTGTATTGTTGTAAAATTACCTAAATTTTGGTTTACAAATTCCGGTATGTACGAAGAACGGATAAATAGTTGTAAATTTAATCGATGACTTTCCGTTACTCAATATACGTAATTCTTCCGATAGAGACTCCATCATTGCTGTGGATATGTCAATATATTAGAAAAACACATTTATTATTATATTTTCACACGCACATTCAAATTATGTATAATATATACAAATATATGCTTATATACATAAGTATTTATTAATATATATATATGTGTGTGTGTGTGTGTGTGTATGTGTGTGTAATTATAATTATTTTTTTATTATAAACAATTTGACTTGATTTCTTTGACAGTCAAGTGAAATAATCGTATACATACAGACAGATAGATAGACATGTATATATGTATATATAGATTGTTTCATTTTAATTAACTAAATTGACATACTAATATATCTCAAGAATGAGATGGGGGATTGAAAAAAATTTTAGATAAAGTTATATCGATATCGAGGAAAACATAAAATGATATCATTGTTATATTGTATTATAGTTTGAACTTGAATGGCATTGTCAGATCAGGGTAAGGCTATTGAACTTTTTAAATAAAATTTATCATTTATCATTTACATTTATCATTTACACATTCTTGTAGCTCTTATCTTAAAAACTTTTCAAAACAGTATAAAATTTGTATTTTTTCATAAAGTGTATTTCTCGAATTATAAGAGTCAGTTGAACATCTTGGGTAATGCCGACGGTATTATAACTTTCAAGCTTTATAATTGTGTAAATGAAAATGAAACACCTTTACACACACACATCCACACTCACCCTTTCTCTGTAATCTGTAAAAAATGTAGTTGAATTACCTTTAACTGCGAATTTTGTAGGACAGTAAACCGTTCCATAAGGACCGGTAAAGTATGCTGCTAGTGATGAAATTGCTACGATATGACCGTGATTCTTTTTGATCATATTAGGTAAGAATGCTTTCAATGTCTAAAAGTATAATATTTATTTGCAAAAATTGATTGATAAAAGCTTAATTATAATTGTAATTATAACTGTTTAAACCGATTAGTACACTTTATTTATGAATAAATTAATACAATATATTCAAAAATAAAGTCAATTATA
>NW_017305578.1:0-595 GCF_001594115.1 Trachymyrmex septentrionalis | reverse complement strand
GTCTTTATAACTATATTTAATAGTTTCTTACTTGCCTGGGCCCAGGAAATAGTGTTTCGATTGGACAGAGTGCGCGAAAGTGATCTTAAGTGAAGTGACGGACAAAACCCGGGCTTTCGCGCCGATACTGAGCCTCCGGCGTCGTCGGCGGCCTCTCCGGGTAAGTTCCACGCGATAGAGCGTACTTTCAGCTTTAAAATCATATATATTTTGTCTATGTTCGGTTTAGTCTTCTCTGTGTTAAGGCTGATCGCGTGGAACTTGGTCGCCGCGGCGTACCTCTAGCGCGCCGCACCTGACGCATCCGCTCTGACGGCTGTCGTGCAGCATAACTCCGCGTTGTGCTGCGGATTTATTAACTGTTTTCTTTCTTTCTTTTATATTATATTAACATCTTTTATATTAACATCTCTTTTTGAACCGCGTCGATTGCTCGCGGATAACGCCGGCACGGAGACAACGTACGTGCCGGTGCATACGGCTGTCACAGTGGATGCACGCGCGTGACTTAGCTCGGAGATTTTAATTATTAACTGTTTATCTATTTATTTATTTATCTTCCGAGTGTGAGTGCCGCGTTTTGCCGAGAAGCGAC
>NW_017305577.1:0-884 GCF_001594115.1 Trachymyrmex septentrionalis | reverse complement strand
CTCACAGACGTGACAATAACGCCAGAATGCCTACTAAGAGTAACAAGGGACACAAATACAAAAACATTATCGCCCCGCTCTTAGTTACTCGTAAAACCAGTGACACGAGTATTGGTTCAGATATAAAGACAAATATACCATCCGCTGCGAAATTGACTGACAATGAAATAGATTACGTTCATTGAAACGATCCCAACGAGTTGGTGGATCGTCTTCAATTGCTCGATGCTTCTCGTCGTGCGTGTAATAACGCCCAGGACAACAAAATATTGTCGATAATCGAAGAACTTCGCGAAGCTGGATTAATTATAAATTGAATCGTTGTGACAAAAATTGCGACAGTGGTCAGGTTCGCGCGAACTCGATATGATGTCTGTGAATAAATTTGGTATGCCTATGAAGAGAGATGATAGCGAAGAAAGTCGCGATCGTCGATAGAATCTTTACGAAATTACGTACACGACAGTGGGCTTTGTCTAAATCCGGATCATTACGACGCGAAGGAACGAAAAATAGAACACGTAGCCGCGCCGAAGTTCGATACCGATGTGGTAAACAAAACCTACGTTGAACGCATGCTTCGAGATACGCGAAACGAGATCGAGGAATCATTTAGAACGATAAAGAGAGATACACAAAAAATGTGTACCGATATGGAGAAAATGCAAAGAAACATGGGAAAGATTCAGTATCTGAATCGAAATGTAACTGTACGACTGAAAAATGTAGTGACTAATGAGATATTAGAGAAATCGTTTAAAGAACGACTTCAAGGTGTGGTGACGAATAAAGAGTTGGAAAAAAATATTTTAGAATTGCGTCGCGAAATGCGTCGCAAAATGGAAAGAAGAACTTCGCGAAACTGAGTTTAATTATAAAGTGAA
>NW_017305576.1:417-752 GCF_001594115.1 Trachymyrmex septentrionalis | reverse complement strand
ATACGTTTATACATACATTCATACACACATTTATACGTTTATACATACGTTTATACATACGTACGTTTATAAATATACGTTTATACATATACGTTTATATTGTACGGTACATGTATTATAAAGGAAGGGAAAAAAGAAATATGTAATCAATACGTTAACATATTTTTGTTTAAAAAATTCTTTTGCAACCACCAATTATATATTTTTAATACATTTTGTAACGCACAATTCTTAACATGTTGTCCACATCGCATAGTATTAGTAACGTCCAGATTAGTTAAAGATTCCTGTCTTGGTTGTCACCAATTGCAATTTCCATAAAAGACACAGGTCCC
>NW_017305576.1:0-317 GCF_001594115.1 Trachymyrmex septentrionalis | reverse complement strand
ATCGTCCAGAAGCAAGTTCCACAGCCACGTTCGTTTCTCGCGTCCCTTAACGTACACGATAGCATCATCTTCAAATACAGCTGTCGTGATCAAACGTTTTGCCTCGTTGTAAATCATCCCGTCCTCCCATCGCAATCCATGATAAACACTCAACCAGGAAGCGCAAGACCTGTCGGATCTTGTCAAAAATTTCCATGGTACGGGACTCGTAAAAATATAATGCGTGAGAACGGTCCCCTGTTTCAGCACCGCCACTTCCTTCACGATAAATTTCTTGTTAACGATGAATCCTTGCAGATCCACGAACGTTGGCATAG
>NW_017305575.1:12704-14713 GCF_001594115.1 Trachymyrmex septentrionalis | reverse complement strand
ACACACACACACACACACACAATTCGGACATTTATATAAATTTTATCAAATAGATGAGTAAATTTAAAACATTATTATAAAACATCAATTATATTACATTGTCGCCGATATCAAAGAGCAATCCTATCCTTTACATTTACTGGTATTTTTAACTTTAATGTGTCAAAATTAACCTATTTATTAGTTTCAAAGTGTTCATATTAATGTATGTACTTTGTAAATAATAAATTAAATTTGAGTCAAAATTTATTATCAAATTTAATACATTTTTAAGAGTTAAGTTACTTAACTACAATGTATTAAGAATCCCCCGCGCAGGACGCGGTCTTGTCGTGGTGCAGGTACTCACCCAGCCCCGGGCTCGGGACCGTTTTAGGCACTTGCCGAGGTGGGAGAAAGGAGGATCGGATGTCGATCTGGGGTGCTATCCTATACGGGCTCCCCTCGGTAATCGGGCAGTGGGCGAGCAAAAAACGATCCTTTTTGCTTTAATGTTGAATAACTCGGTAAAAAAAATCATATACAGATATATCTATAAAAAAACAAATTAAAGGTAAAAATTCACTTTTTTTAAAGCTGTAAACCCCATTTGCGAGCAATTTTTAATTGGCCTCGTGGAATTTCTCAAATTTCATAAAAAATTTTGAGAATTTATGCATCTTTATTTATGTTTGTGTAACTTTATAAAATATCAGTAGTTTTTTGAAATACTGGTTTGAAAAGTAGAAATTTCAAGTTTTAAAACACTTTTTTAAAAATCTCGATACAATATTTTTCACTGAGTTATTGCTATTTGAAAATATTAAAAATTTGTGAATAAATTTAGTGGCCAGGTTTACGTGTAAGTGCATACAGTAGTAGAATTGATAGTATAATAATATAATAGTGAAATATGTATTAACAGTATAAAATAACATTCGAAAATTCGCCTTTCTCATATAAAATAAAAAATAAATCAATTTAACACGTTTGAAGGTGGCTAAACAATTACAAAATATAAATAATGAAAAACATATAGCCACAACAATAGATGCTAACGCAAGTCATATATTGTATTTAAAATTCACATATAAATAAAGTAGACGTTTCGATCAAGATTGGACCATCATCAGTACAAACAAGATGATAATAAATAAAAAACTTACAAAATATATTTTTATTAAGCAAAAATCGCTAGTCCGAAGGTGTTACAATAGTACCAAAATAAAATTACATAAAAAAATTACTAAAAAGAAGTTACATAAAATTAAAAACGAAATACTCGCAAGTTACTAGATGGTAAAATAATTTTTTTCAATCGCTTGTGGTATGAATTTACAGCGTGAATAGAAATCAAGAGAGTTAAATTTAATAATGTTTTAATCTTCTGATGTAATTCTCTGTTAAGATTTCCGTTTTCTTAAGAAGCGATGAGCAACTTCGTGTGAAAATACCAAGGAATTTCCAAGTTCTATTAAATTAAAAAATAATTTTAATTTTGTATATTCCAATTTTGTATATAATTATTCGATAAAATTTATATAGATGTCCGAAATTTGAGCGCTAATAAAATTATAAATAAGACCATTAAAACTTTGTTGTAAGTATTTACCTGTTCACGTAAATTATTATCAAGATTATAATTGGACAATTTATAAAGAATTGTTAGTGTTTCATTTATCTGAAATTATTTTAATGTAAAACAAAAATTTGTAATAAAACTATAGGGTTGGCCATATTCGACGGAAAGATGTGTTTTTTTTCCCATGATTAACAAAAAAAAGCAAAAAATGTGTTTTTTTTCCCATGATTAACAAAAAAACATCTTTCCGTCGAATATGGCCAACCCTGTGTAAACTTTGCATTAAATGAATGAGATTACGTCATTTTGATTACGTCATGTGTAATTTCATTGTTGCTTGTGTAATTATTTTAATTATAAATAATTATTAATGCTTTTAATCGACTGTAACTATACCTTATCGTAAACAGTTTGACATACGTAGTTTAAAGTGAGAAATAAAATGCTA
>NW_017305575.1:8800-11784 GCF_001594115.1 Trachymyrmex septentrionalis | reverse complement strand
TCGATTCGTGGATAGCTTCAAAAGATGAAGCGTTTTTCCGACGCGGTATCCATATGCTGCCAGAAAGATGGGAAAAAGTAGTGGCTAGCGATGGACAATACTTCGAATAAAACATTAGGTACCGTTCTTTCACAATAAATGCCCAATTTTTGATAAAAAACGGCGGAAACTTATTTATACTCCTAATATTATTTTGAAAATATGTATAACACATCCTTAATTCTCTGCCTTTACATTTAATCGACTATAACACTTATACAAATTTAAATATTCTTCCACCGTATAGTTTTAAGAAGATCGTAAAGAGGAATAGTCATATTGTAAATAGCGCTGGCACACAGATTTACGTGTCATCGATACATCACTACATACTACTACATCAATCTCTCACGCACATGTAGGTACACATAAATTTTTGTATAACAATAACGTTCTAATTGGACGTCTAACACTTAAACAAGAAGAACAGATACTCGTAACGTGTCGGAGATTTTGTTGCGTCTTTTATAGGCTGTTCTTGAACAAAAAAAGAACGATACGTATCCAGTCGTTTCAGCCATTAGCCCATAATTTCAAAGAAATCGATTTTTTAAATAATTATTGTAATAATTTAAAAATCGTACTGCATTCAAAAATATTAATACCTTATAAATTTCGTTTTATTTCACCGAACGTTGAGGATAAAATTACACCTGAGTGGATGATTCTGAATCTCGGATGATGATTTTGAACGCAGCAAGTAGACCGCGCATCAATCGAAATGTTGCTCTCTTCAGTAAATATTCGATTCAATCGCGCGCGCAGCGATTTTGCCAATGTAATCTGTATGTTCAAATAAGTTGATTGCAAAGATGTATGTTAGTGGAATTATTCATAATTAATACAAAATACATTTTATTGATTATTGAAAAATGAAATTAATTTTCAACTTCTTTAACAAATCATTGTAATGTATTCATTACATCAAAGTTAATTAGTAAATAATATAATACGTTTCAGATAAATTATTATAAAATTATCAATTATTCAATATAATATATCATAGGATATGTGATAATACAAACTGGTGAAATCAAAGCCTTTAAACGGTCCAGCTAGATTTTAATACTTGTATGACTTTTGTGTGAATTTATACACTACGTAAGTAATTTTCAGAAACGCGCGTTGAAATAATTTTTCGGTCTCGAAACACTAACTCTACTAAACTACCGCAGTAATATCATGAGTTGAATTGACTAGCAATTTAACAAATTTTTGATGTTCATTCGCATCTTCGAAACGATCTTAATAATGTTGAATGACACATTAAAATCTGAGAATAATTAATTTTTATTGCAAAAAATATTAACCAGGAGTCTAACCTGGATTTCTTGCATTCTAGTGTTTCAAGACCAAAAAATTATTTTTGACGCGCGTTTCTGGGAATTACATATGTAGTATATAAATTTACACAAAAATCATATAAGCATTAAGATCCAGCTGGATCATTTAAAAAAGCTTCGATTTTTATAATTTCTGTTAATCAATTACTATTTTAGGTAATAGTTTATTTATTTTTTCAATTGTCAGTGTAATAAGTTGGTGATGAAATTTTAGAATCAGTCGTGTTAATACCTTTTTGTGTGATGCATTTTTCCACTAAAAACAATTCTTCTACCAAAAATAATTTTTCTTTTAAATTATCAGGAATCATTTCTGCCACAAATTCCGCAATTATCTTTCCAATAATCTCTGCTTTTTCAGAAAACATTGAACTTTTCTTTTTCAGCAAGTTGTATTTTATATAAAATTTAACCACAAAATTTTCAGTCTATCAGTTATATATTGTTTTGAAAGCGACAAAAATGTTTTATCTCGCTCAGCATCAAAAATCGCATTTTTCACTCTAGCATATGCGATTTCATATAATAAATATGTCTATCGTTTTACATGCTGGTAAATTTTATTAAAATACTTCTTCAATTCAGAGAATCACTGTGCGTGCGAGTGAATCGAATGTTTACTAAAGTGAGCAATATTTCGATTGGCGCGATCTACTTGCTGCGTTCAGAATCATCATCCGAGATTCAGAATCATTTCTTTTCAGAATCATTTTTTTTTCAGAATTATTTTTTTCAGAATCAATTTTATAAAATTCATATTGCTTCTCCGTGCGAACTATTATTTGATCTATGGACTACTATTTCATAAATATAAATTGCACAGCTTTTACATAAAACAAATGTTGTTACGAAGTAACAACTAGAACATTATATCAGACTAAAAAATGATAAAAAGATCTCAGTTTCGAAACTTTTTGTCGTTATCAGCATTAAGATTATACTTTGCAGATATTAATATGTATTCTTTAATCCTGGAAAAGGATTACTCTTTTTTAAGAAGTAAGAGAGAAAAAAATAATTGTTATACAAAAATTATATACGTTTTATTAATACAGATGACTTTAGAATTTACTTCTTTTTTAAGGAATCCACCGTTCCCGTGTTTAAGTGTAAAACATCTTTCAATATTATGAATGCGTGATCGTGTTTATTTATACTCTGCAATATTTATTGAATAATTTATTGAAATTATCTATTTTATTTTTTTTTATTTTATTATATTCTAACTAAGCTTTTTTCTTATATTATTTTCGTTTGAAAGCAGAGAATTTATGTCTTTAAGGTAGAGAATTTGTATTCTAAGCAAGGAATATGTATTTTAAAGGAGAGAATTTGTGATTTAAAGCAGAGTATTTGTCTGTTTCCACTTGAAAAAGAAATAAAAAGTAAAACACACACACACACGCACGCACACACACACACGCGCGCGCGCGTGCATGTGTGTAACAGACAGTAATTCTATTAAATGATTATTACATTATAATCCATATATATTGATTGTGTTCCTTAGCTCCTGTTATCCGCTGATGCACAAAGATGGATCTGTTTTGTTTTCTGTAATTTGCATTACTTTCAAACAGATCAGAATATAATACACGTAGT
>NW_017305575.1:5753-8700 GCF_001594115.1 Trachymyrmex septentrionalis | reverse complement strand
TTAACATTTCTTACTGATTGAAAAATTGTTACTTTCTGTAAGGCGCGTAGTTTTTTTGACTTTCTTTTTCGTTATCTGTAAACGAATTGCAGTTGAAAATGACTGAAACTAAATTATAAATTTTGGACAAATCTCATTTTGAAATTCTACTCTTCATACATGTATTAAATATTCTATTGAAACATAACAAGTATATATATATATATATACTTGTTATGTTTCAATAGAATATTTAATACATGTATGAAGAGTAGAATTTCAAAATGAGATTTGTCCAAAATTTATAATTTAGTTTCAGTCATTTTCAACTGCAATTCGTTTACAGATAACGAAAAAGAAAGTCAAAAAAACTACGCGCCTTACAGAAAGTAACAATTTTTCAATCAGTAAGAAATGTTAAACGAAATTGCTAAACAATTGTTAAAATTATTAAAAAATGTATTTTGTTAAGGGAGTTTTTATGTTTTAGATATATCAATTAAAATATATCAATTATTTTTGCTGTTTTTGAAAGCTTATAGTCTCAAGAATAACCCACGAAAATGTTTTTTGCCATTTTGAAAATATGCATATGACATTAATAATCTTAGTCCGAGCAAAAATTACAAATCCACTCATTAAGAAAGAGTTTATTTTTTGACCAATGATACGATTCCTTGATCACCGTTTGATCGTGTTAGCGGTACAGGCCTAATTTCAGCGCCATCTTATTAGTATTCTGTATAAAGTTAACATTACAAAAAATATTTTTTTACACGTATGTTGTACGCACTATCTAGACCTGTATTAATTTTTAAGTATACTTAAATTTTTATTTATTAAAAAAATTCTCAAAAATGCCTTCAAAATTGACTCTCAGATTAACGTAAAGACCTCCTTAAAAAACTTTTTGTTAAAGCATCTTTGGTTAAAGTACCATGCCATTTTTTTTTCTCTGGAATCTTTTTTTTCTAGATATTCAGAAGGATAGTCGGAAAATCCGATCGGATAATTGGATATCAAAGAAAAATTTGACGACGAATATCTGATATCCGGTACCCCTTAATTTGCTATTCTTTTTATGTTACAATTTTACCATTGCTTTTGCTGTTACTTTTTTATGATGACATACGTCAAGATCAAGTTCATTGAAGATAAAAATTCTGATAGTATGTTTATTCGATTACATTACTCAACGTTACTTCCTTCACAACATTTTTTAAGGATGCCCATCTCTTACAAATTATTAATAATAAAAAGTAGTAATTAAGTATTTATTTTAAATAATTGTTTTTTAGTATATTTTTAATACTCAAAATAAGTATTGTACTTACATGTTGTATATAGACAATACAGATAACATACATATGTCAATATCATAGTCACTGATGGTGATGGGCTCTCTTTTTTATATGTTACGACAGGTTTTTAAGTGTTTCACAATGTAAATATTTTGACGCACAATGTCAATAAAAATAGCTTACAAAATAAATGTATACACATGTGTAATACAGTACTAACCCAAGAATAGCTGCAGAAATCGGTACACTTAAGATAATGACGTTTTCCGAGTAATGATACAGAAATGTATTTAACATTAAACTCCAAAGTACATTTACGTCATGATGGGAAACAGAAATATTAACAAAATAATTCCATGAGAATTGATAAAAAATGTATACAATCCATCCAACTATTATACGAATTATCCAGTTACGTAGTCTTTGGTATTCCTTTGGCGCTCCGAGGGCTTCCAACGAGTCGTCTACTATAGCAAGTTTACGTAAGCACGTTTTCAATTCCTTTAAAAAAATCATATTGATCGATTATGCGACACAGAACAAAATTATTGTAATTTTGTATTTGAGTAAAAATTGTTGTTGCAATGTGTATAGAAAATGTGACAGATGTTATGTTATAATAACGTAAGCATTAAAATTGATCTGTTACAAAAATTTTTTTTAAAATTTAATTTAGTCTAATGCACAACTCTATGAAAAGGATTACATGTTAACAAAGTAATAAACATAAGCATAAAATATGATACAAGATACTACGGTAGCTTGCAAACGGTTAGAGGCGTCAGCAAAACGGTTGTTACTTGTAGCCTACCAGCAAAAAATCAGGACTAAGATGATGCAATGATTAGTGAAGCAATATGTAGTTAAAATTATATACAACGCGCTCGCAGCACAGGCGCAAGCACCTACACACATGCCAGTTACAACCTCTCTTAAATACTGTGAGTGACGCATTAAAATACGAGACAGCAGAACGAAAGTAAAACAAGAGGGAGAGGTTTTTATTGGTATAAGAGAGAAGAGAATTAAAATATTTGACTAAGGAGTAGAAGAGAGCAGTACGGAACATAGTGGAACGATAAGTAATCTTAGTACCTGGTGATAAGGGGATTAAAAGTAAAATACAGTTCAGAGTTCAACTGAAAAAGGTATCGAAGATATAGAGAAGTATTGAAGCAAAAAAAAAATGAAAAACAGTACAGGTTTAGAATTAAACATTGCCATATCCTAAGCCAGCCAGATCTCTGGTAAATATATAGATATATTATCGTATTTACGGACGCAGTAGGAGATGCGGAGGCAAGAATTTTGGATACACAATTTAGAAGTTATTGACAGGATTGGGTTAAGTTAAAAAAATAAAACTTAAGTTACAAAGTTAAGTTGAAAGTTAATTAATTTTAATATAACTTAACTTAGTTACATTTTAAACTCTTAACTTTTTAACTTTATTTAGTTACATTTTATATATATGTGGGAGACCATGGAGACGAGGCGGAGAGAGGGCGCGGAGGAAAAGACAAAAGAGAGAGAAGACACATGACGAGCAACAAGATGAGCAGCGAGCAGAACAAGATGAGCGACAAGAGTGACAGGAGCGACGAAATATACGAGAGATATATGGACATCCATCCCGTTTGCGTTTCTTTTTATAATCTTTCCACATA
>NW_017305575.1:4119-4360 GCF_001594115.1 Trachymyrmex septentrionalis | reverse complement strand
TTATTATGTTGGAACCAGGACTACATTTAAAAATTTATACCTTAAAACGACTGAGGCTAATGAGAATTAATGTAATAGTACCCAACGGGATGAAATCGCTGGTAAACAGGACATTTTCTTTTACATGCCAAACATATATTGGATAGTAACAGAAGTATGTCAGAGAGCTCCATTTGGCCAAAGCATATAGATAAGAAAGATACGCCCTAGGTCGTCCACGAGGATATTCGATCATGCACAA
>NW_017305575.1:0-1035 GCF_001594115.1 Trachymyrmex septentrionalis | reverse complement strand
CCTCCCCTTTGAGCTAAATGGGCACCACATTTTTTCGATGCAATATGAAATAAAAACACATCATTATATATAATCAAAAAATAAAGAAACTGTATTAAATTTTACTTCGAATCTACTGATTCCATATTAAATAAACTTGTTTTCAAACTTTTTCGCCACCAATGCAGTTTTTATATTATCCTTTCTGACGGCTAGCACAGCTCTAGACATCATTTTTATCGACGGTATCAGTTTTATGTTTGTAATTGCGAACCATGCTGTAATTAACACAAAAATACAGTAAAAATATTGTGAATAAAAAATCGAGGTTTAGTGGTTTCACTTAGTAGCTCCGATGACTTGATGTTCTTTTAGCCCTAAACGTATATTGTAATCTTTGACATAAATGTAAAATTTAAACAATTCTGAAAATAGAAAAAATAATATCAGAATTGTGTTCAAATAGATGTACTTATCTGAACAATTCTGAATTTGAAAAATAACAACCAGGATACATATTGTCCGAATATTCAAAAAATTACTTTTCACTATCGGAAACATATATAACTATATAAACATAACAATGCAGCACCTAAACTAACCAAATTTTGTTGGTAAAAAAAAACACACGAGATACCATCTACAATATAAATCGGGAATTTAGAAGATATATTTTTGCCACTCAAAATTCAAATGCCAGTTTAGACTCGGTGCCCACTTATCCCCAATCTCCCCTATTAGACAAGAACAATGTTAATATATAGTTTTTTATCATTAAACCGGAAACATTATTCTTAAGGAAAGTATATTAAGAATAATATTATAATTTCTAAATAATTTAAAATAAATTCTCTTCAGAATGTCACGAGAAAAGTTTTTCAGTTCAGAAGAACAAGTAAAAATACATATAAGCATTCCGTAATGCAGACATTTCTATTCGAGAGATCGTCAATAAATTAATTGATCCAGTAATTCTATAGATAATTTTTGGAGATTGCGTGAAAACTAAAAAAATAATTATACAGGCAGTACAAAACTGACAATAGGTGTGATCAT
>NW_017305574.1:25657-26195 GCF_001594115.1 Trachymyrmex septentrionalis | reverse complement strand
TGTCGTATTTCAACGATACGTGGTGAAGTTTCGTCGAAGTCGTAAGAAAAATCTTGGATCCAAGGGCAACAAGCCGTAACTATCGAAATACGTTCCTGTCCCGTGTTCATTGATGTAGAAGGCGACTCAGTGTTGGCCAGGTCGATCGTGATCGTTCGTGTTAACGACAATGGCGGTCGACCTCGTCCAGGACCCTCGGCAGGATAGACCCCCGCATGTCGTACACGGAGATGATGTAATGCGTTTAAAACTTCCAGCGAATTCATTTCTCGTCGTCGGATAGCGTGAAAGAGGAAATGTTTGCGTAAATTCAAAATGTACCTCTTTTGCCGGCGTATGCCTGTATGCAGTGTGGAGTTCCCTAAAATGCTCGATGCTTGCGAAACGTTGGTGTTAGCTTTATCTCTCCATCGGTCCACGAGTCGAATTTCGAGAAATCTTTTTTCTCCTCTGTCGCTTGTTTGTCCGCGTTTTGGTTCGTCTTTTCCGTCGCGATATTTTCCATGCTTCAATGTTGCGAGCGATATCGTGTTTCTGA
>NW_017305574.1:22057-25557 GCF_001594115.1 Trachymyrmex septentrionalis | reverse complement strand
ATTGAATTGAAGAATTCTCGCTGTCGGTTTCTTCGCTCTCGACGACGCTCTCGCTCCAATTTTCCGAGGAAAGATTATCATAACTTGAATTGCTGCTATGTCGTATAGTTAGCCAACGTTCCAATTTGTAAGCGTTGCGTAAAGCGCTTCGAAATCTGATAGATTTTGGAAAGCCGAAGAAATTCCCTCCAAATTATACACGTTTCTAGAAAGTAGATTACTCAGATAACGAGCCTTCTCTTGTTCTCTGGTATAGATGTAGCGTGCGTGTCGTGTAATGTCACGCAGATGTATCGTAAAGTTTTTTTGGATTGACGTCTTCATCGAACCATTCGATTCCATGATAATTTCGGGTAAGCCAGTTGTTTTCTCGTCTTGCTCTCACGGGTAAATCTTCAAATGGACAGAGTGACATCATAATCTAGTGTCCGGTGATCGCTACGTCAATCGCTAGAATCGCGACTTCTTTCGGAATAATGTTTTCTTCGACATCACGAAAACCTTGTATGTGAATGACTATATCCATTATGATATTATATTAGAATTTTCGCTACTTTTTTTACGTCACGAAACGTTGACGTTGGTGTCGTGAACAAGACTGAAGCTTTTTCGTATTCTTGCGTCCAATTAGATGAGAAAAAATGCATAGTAGGGGGCAAAATAATTTTTTTGCGAAAGCCGTAGGACTAACCGGAAAAGTCAACAATGACTTGACGCGAGGAGTCGATTTCTAAAACGTTATCAAACTCGGCATAGACGATACAACTAATAGTAACAGAAAGAGCTTTTTCGAATCACACTTCTAATTGTAAGCTTCTGTGTTTTAAGAGATTTGAATGTCCTGCACAATTAGTGGATAGATTTGGAGTAAGATCGAAAGCGAAAAGAGTGTAGCCGTTGGCGTAATCGTCTCTACTTATAAAATTACCCTCGTTCAGAAAGTGAATGCTGGTTCCAAGAATAATGTGTGATAAGCTTCAACGTAGAGCGTTCATTTTTCAAAAAATTTGGTTGTATCGGTCTACTCGGAATTTGCATGCCATCGGCGTACAGTGAAAAGAAATTTATTCCGTAATTTTTGAAATTAAACGGGTTTAATTTTCTATCACCGTTAAACGCCTTGTTATCGACAAAGCCGACTATTATTCGTTTTCGTAGCTGTTCGAGTATTGCATTGTCTATCGATTCCCTCATGACGCCAGCGTGTATCGTGAATGTTTTAACTTCGACCCTCGTAAGGGGATACTTGGCGGTAGTTTTACTCAGCATTCTGGCGTGTGCGAGAAACACCCCCGGGCTTATTTTTGCTTATTTTCTACTCTTCTCACGAGTAGACTGGCGTCAAGAATGAGTATTTTTGATAACGTTTTATTCTCCATAAGACAAAATGAATTTTTCGAACGTAGTTCGAACGTAGTTCGAGTCTCATTCTAACCTCTACTCCATTAATTAAAAATTTATCTTGATTGAAAACGTCGCAGTGAAGGTGACCAATGAGATCTAGCGCGCGATTTCCTCGAATGTATTGCGCGCGTCTCTCGAGCGCTGTATTCGGATTTGACGTGTCTAACGTTTCGTCCATGTAACCAGGGATATCCGCGTCTCATAAGCAAAAGGTTAGATGGGAGGTTTTTGCGGGTGAAGCATAATTTAATAACATCTCGATGTACGCGCGGTACGCATTGTTTGGTGGCGATATGAGCTTTTGATTGATATACACGTCGATTTGGTTGAACATGGAATGCAGTAAATGATTTACGGGGCCTACTTTTGCTCCGCCGTTGGGTGCGATCGATGTGCTCTCCCCGCGCTCGCTTACTACGCGTATGCGAAGGCTCAACATGGTGTGAGTGAGGTCCAGATAGTCTTCTCCATGTCCGCGTATGACGAATTCTATGGGTGAGTCGTCTGCGAGCGAAGTTACGGGTTTGTAATAAATCCATTGCGAACTCTCAATGTTTACGTAGATGGTAGAGAGAAGAGATCGAATTCGCTCTTTATAGACTAACTTGAATGGATATGAAGAAAAGACATGCTTTTCTCCAGCGAAATCGTATCTCAATTAAGAGAATATGTCGAATACGTCGCGTTTCTTGACACGATGTTTCCTAGCGGATGGTTTTTTGGTTTTTCTTCCAGCAACACGAATTTTCTTTTTCTTCTTCATCACTTTTTTGCTCTTCTTCCCTGTGGTACTTCTCAATTATTTTCTTTTGACCTCTCGACGTCGTTTATGATGCGCGATACGTCTATCTCGACCACCGAGTGGAAACTGAAGCGCCGCGGATTTCGTGGATATTTTTTATATCCAGATTCCCTCATCAGGGAGTTCATTTTTTCTTTAGCTTTTCTCTTCAGATTACCCCTCGATTCCGCGAGTCGACTTTTGACCGCTTTCTTTAACGGTTTATTATTTTCGACATCTTCTATCACGTTAATTCTAGCGCGTAAAGCTTCTTTTCCGATAGCACGCGCACCTTTATTTAGAAAAGGTAGTATTTTTTTAAATAACCTATCGAGAAAGCTTCCGATTCCATGTCCGCGTTGATAGGGTGAACCGACGAAAACACGCGGAATTCCACCTCTGCTACCGGTGTCCCGCGCATCAAAATACTCCTCATATTCCATTGTGAGTTGTTAACTATAGACTGGTATTACCGTCACGCTCGCGTACATGAAAGAAAGTTATTGCTTACGTTTAAAGTGCAGTCAGCATACCGAATTCAAGTGGAATTTTATTTCCAAGATGATCTCTTATATCTATTTCGATCGTTCTGAAATTTGTTCGTTGCAAGGGGATAGACGTATAATTTGGAAATGAGAAATGCTTCGCCAAATATGCACCAAATGCGTAATTATAACTGCGTATCTCGATCGGTACTATTTTGAGAAGAGGAGTACGCACATCACCTGTTATATAAGGCGCACAAATATTGCAATATACGAACATTTTATCAGGGACAGCACACCACAAACTATAGGGTTCGACACTCCAATAACCGACTGTACGTGGTTGCCCCGTTTTCTTATTAAATCCGTGAGTAAGAAAAGTTTTCTCTTCTGTCTCATTGGAATTAGGTTTAAGTATCGCGAGTTTGGAATACAATTTATTTTTATTGGAAATTGCTACTGAGAAACCTGGCATTCGTAGAAGATTATCGGAAAAGTTTGTATGATGTAGCATTTTGTATTTTTCGCAGTTAATACTTATGTAGACTTTGCCGCCAAATGCTCTTTGCTGTTTGAAATAAAAATGCGATTCGGCATTTTTACACGCGATATTAATCGCCTCAATAAGCTCATAGATATCGTTGTAAATTCCATTTGGAAATAAAGTTTCTTTTACCATAAACGGGCCATTCGACGAATCTGATCACATTTTCGTTATGACGTGTAAAAAGGTGCAAGGAAATTGAATCTCACTTATCGCAACCTCCCATTCTCCATGCAACACTGTAGAGTGAGGTAATTCCGTGATGAAGGACGACGTTGTATTATTC
>NW_017305574.1:21117-21957 GCF_001594115.1 Trachymyrmex septentrionalis | reverse complement strand
TAGAAGATTATCGGAAAAGTTTATATGATGTAGCATTTTGCATTTTTCGTCGCAGTTAATACTTATGTAGACTTGGCCGCCAAATGCTCTTTGCTGTTTGAAATAAAAATGCGATTCGGCATTTTTACACGCGATATTAATCGCCTCAATAAGCTCATAGATATCGTTGTAAATTCCATTTGGAAATAAAGTTTCTTTTACTATAAACGGGCCATTCGACGAATCTGATCACATTTTCGTTATGACGTGTAAAAAGGTGCAAGGAAATTGAATCTCACTTATCGCAACCTCCCATTCTCCATGCAACACTGTAGAGTGAGGTAATTCCGTGATGAAGGACGACGTTGTATTATTTGGAAAATGACTCATACTGCTGTTACCAGAAGAAATTGATCCTCCTCCATCGCGAAGAGAAATTAAACTCGATGCCGGAATCCAGATATCAAACTTACTGGAATAAACACGCCAGCTAACTAGCACTTGCTTATTAGCTCCTCGCCCTCTACTCTTTATCACGCGATCAACGACAAATTGTTCTTCCTCTAGGTTTTTCTCAACTCGAGCTAATTCTTGCTCATAAAAAATACTGTCTATGACTTCGTCTGCTAAATCTCGCAGCTCGTACACGTGAGGGTTTCGCCAATCGAGAATACGATAAATTTGAAGTATTTCTTCGCTCCACTTAGCCTCGTAACCTTTCTCGAAGGCTGCTTTCGCCCTATTGATATGAACGAAATCTTCAACGCAATTTAATCTTTTGCGTTCGTTTCTTTAATATGTCGTTTTTCCAACGACGTGATATATTTTCACGTGCGATACGGGCGTTTTCTCTCGTTACTA
>NW_017305574.1:19825-20655 GCF_001594115.1 Trachymyrmex septentrionalis | reverse complement strand
TCACGTTGTAATGCAATCGCGGAAATTTTCTGCGCAATGATCGATGCAACTTGTACGCGTCTTGCGATTCGAGCCAGCGTACGACTTCTCCCCGTTCGGTTTAACGGCGTGAGTTAGATTATCCACCGCTAAATAACCCGCATAATTCGACGGATCGTAGTATAGTTTTTCAAACGTCATCGTTATCTCAATTTTTTCCAATCGAGCAACCGATTTTTCCCTGTTTGCAAAGATACGGGGGTATCAGTTTTTCGTGTACGAGAAAGAATTAGCGAGCTTTCCTTGTCTATTTCTTGTTCATAATTTTTACGTTTTTCTCCTTTTTCGAGTTCTCGATACAATCGACGTGGAACGTGCTGTTTCGATGTAACAGGCATGGATGAAATGCGTTTCGATGTAACTCGCGCGCGGTCGAAGTTTTACGATGTTTATAACATCAGCGTGCGTGGACAATAAATTTATTTCTCACCAATGCAGAAGGTATGTTCAACACACGGAGTAATCGTGCAAACTGATTTCTACGCAGTGCTTTCACGGTTTTTCTCTCACGCATTGCATCGTTTATTAAGTCAGCGATATTCGAATCTTTCGTGACGTTACCATCTATAGTCATGATTCCATGCTCGTCCCAAGTCTATCAGGCACAGCTTTTCGAAGCAAATGTTTTATCAGTAAGTGTGCATGCTTACGATAAGATTTCGGTACGCTTTCCAGTATTTCCTCGATGCTTTTCATCATATGATTATGCTCGTTCGAAATTTCAAAATTTTTCGCTGTAATATCTATGTTACTATTGGAATGTAATGGCGGTGATAGTGTTATTAGAGCGT
>NW_017305574.1:17678-19725 GCF_001594115.1 Trachymyrmex septentrionalis | reverse complement strand
TCGGGAATATGAAAAAACCGAAGGTATTGTTCTCGATAAAAATAATATCCGAAATCCAGGTTTACGTTCGGTCGCAAAGCTCTACTTGAATTCTTTCTGAGGAAAATTCGGCCAACGAACCAATTTATCTAATACAAAGATCATAAAAAAATACAACCGTTTGGCAGTGTTGCTCATAAGTTCAGAGCACGAAATAACCAATATATTACCTGTCAACGACGAGGTAATATATGTTTCGTGGCGAGGTAATATATGTTTACTACGCGAAGAGACGGTCGCTCCTTCTCCGCAAACCAACCCGGTAATCGCAGCATGGACGATAGCACACACACAAGCGCGACTAATATTATATGAATATTTAGACAAATTAGGTAGTCGCGTTTTATATTGTGATACAGACTCGTGTATTTATGTAAACAGAGGCGAACCGAGCGAGTACGAGCCGCGTACGGCGAATTTTCTGGGCGATATGACGGACGAGCTCGAAAGCTACGGCCGGGGCAGTTTTATCGAGTCGTTGGTGTCTGGAGGCCCGAAATTCTACGCGTACGTCGTTCGTACGCCGGAAGGTTGCCGACACGAGATCTGTAAAGTTAAAGGAATAACGTTAAATTATAAGAACTTTTGTATTATAAATTTTAGTAGTATTAGAAGATTAATAATAGATAATGAGGCAGAAAGACGCGATAAAGAAGAAGAAGAAACGGGCGGGGTAGCGATAAATTTGCGTTTTAGCGCAATCCATCGCACGGTGTTTCACGAAATCGTAACACGAAACGAAACGAAGACGTACGCACCGGTATTGGTAAAACGTAAATTTATTAATAATCGCTATTCCCTCCCGTATGACTTCAGAAGAGAATAACGTCTTCTTCTTCTTTTTCTTTCTCTCACTTTCTTTCTCTTACATTTTAAGCTCGCGAATTTTCCGCTTATTTGCATAGTATTTATTATGTAAGAAAAACATAAATTTAAGTTTTTTTTTGTAAATAATGAATAGTATAAGTATTATGAAAAAGTATTTTATTAAAATTTTATTGAATAATTAAATGTAAAAATGTAAAAATGTAAATATACAAAAATATAAATATTCAATTGTAATATAAAAATGTATTATATCGTTTCTAAAATAAGTGAATGTTTTGTATAAGAGCTAGTAAAAATATAAGCAACATAAAAATTTAAAATTATATATGCCTCCTATTCTCCTTTCCTCTTTTTAAGAAAAGTATCAAATAAAAAACATTTTTTTTTACTTGAAGGAAAACAAAAAGTGATTTATTACATAATTCTAACCAACTTTTCTGATTTCTACGAAAGCTTCCTCTCGCAGCGACATCGCGGTAGTGGCATCAGTAAACTTATCGACGGCGATGCCTTGTGCTTACTTAACGTATAGAAATATACGTCGATCGCAAATCTCTTTGACGCGCTCGAAGATAAGCTAATGCGCGTCGTACTGCGGTGAGATCAGCTTTTCGCCAGCCGCGGTGCTCTTCGCTGACAAGCTCACGCGGGGGTATGCTGGTACGAGCACTAGTCTGCCGCGCAAAGAGCCCTGCCGTCGCGTAGATCAGTTTATCTTCTCCTAAAATTATTTTTTTTTTATTCGTTCTAAAAATCAGTTTTCCTTTTTTGCTTTTGAAGTCGCGCACAGAGATCGTTTGCTCATTTCGTAAAATGAACGTGCGTTGGAAACATCCTTGAACGTCGATCGTATGCAGACCGACTGGTTGCGGGTCTTTGTGAAAACTTTTCTCCGGCATTTATTTCTCATGTCCGACGTGTGCTTCGAGAGAATTTTGTTTTATTACGCGGAATGGCAAGAAGCTTATCGTCGATTACAATACGATGCGCGCGTAAAAGAACAGCGCTAGAGATGCAGCAATACTAAAACGGCGAAGAAGAAGAATATAATTGAATTTTGCGAGAGATTACCCCGTCCGGAAGATTACTCGAACGATCCGCTTTCTCCGAAATTAGTGATAATCGACGATCTTATGAGAGAATCGTCGTCGTGCGACGCGATCGAGGATCTTTTTACCAA
>NW_017305574.1:14787-17226 GCF_001594115.1 Trachymyrmex septentrionalis | reverse complement strand
TGTTTTCAATACACTCAAAGGTAACGTCTCGCTCGAACGGAGTGAAAAAAACCGGTTAACCAAATACAAAACAGCTCTGCGTCGCGTCGTTGCAAAACGCGGTAATTGGAAGAATAAAAGAAATCTGTTAGTGCAGCGAGGAAGATTTTTATCCTATATTATCGGACCTATATTATCGATTATCTTATTATCATTAATTTTCGAAGGAACGAAATAGTAGAGATAAAACGTTATGAAGAGGGCTAAAAAAATGATTTTAATTTCGACGGAAAATCTGGAGAGAATGCAACATCAGCTACCGACATCGTTCGTTGACGGAGAGTCAAAAGAAATAGCAGTATCGCAAAATTCGGATAACACCTTGAGCACTAATAACACAACGCAAACCCCGGGAATTCATCTAACACGACTCGATGCGGAGATGAGTCGTATTCTCAATTCGAGATGGCCTCGTGACGAAAGCGAGAGGTGGAAAATTTACAGAGAGGCATTATGGCGATACCTACAGTTTATCCAAGAAACGCGAAGATAGAAAGTTTATTTATTTTGTTTATACATAAAGAGTCTTTATAACGTTGTTATTTAATATATTACCTCGTCGTTGACAGATAATATATTGGTTATTTCGTGCTCTGAACTTATAAGCAACGCTGTCAAACGGTCGTATTTATGATCTCTGTATTAGACAAATTGGTTCATTGGCCGAATTTACCTCAGAAAAAATTTAAGCAGAGCTTCGCGACCGAACGTAAACCTGGATTTCGGACGATATTATTTTTATCGAGAACAAAAACCTTCGGTTTTTTCGTATTCCCGAAGGTACTGTTCCTTACTCTCGTCATCCAGGCATTCGCTCGGCCATCCGCTAGCTTCCTGCTTTAATTTAAAAAAACTGATATATTCGGCAAACAAACCACCCCGTCTCGTACGAGGATCGAACCGCGTGACTCTAAATTGCCATATTTCGCTCATTCGTTGATTCGACTTCGTAATATCCGTCGACGGGTGTACCGGCAATTCGATACTCGCGGTCTCTCCCTGCATAGATTATAGGATGTCCGAGCTCGCGTTCCATCCACACTAATCACTGTAGGGTTTTGTGCAAGTGATTATCTTTATATCTATATCCGCCTGGTGGAATGATTCCTATTTCTTCCTCGCGTAAAAAGTTTTTACGAAAAACTTTCATACATGTAGAAGCGATAGTCGTGCATTCTACGAACGGACACACATCTCAGCGTTCTAAAAAGATTTTTCTGAACGCCATGCACGTCGAAGGATACCTACGTCATTCCGGCAATATTTTACTATTTCTTGTTGAAAATTAAAAACGAAATTCGAACGCGACATTTCCTTGTGTCAAACCATATAACACTCGTATTCCTCGTATTTAATTTGTTCGGGCGAATAATATCGTGCTTCTGGTATTGGACCAATATAATTTTGATTTTTTAACGTATTAAATAAATGAGGAAAAAACCTTTACCCAGAGTATCCTGCAGCCCGAAAGCCTTGGGTAACTCCGATAATCGCATAGATATATAATTTGAACTATCTATAAATTTTGTACGTCCAATCGTCATAACGATAATTTTCATCCCGTTCAAAATTACCCGAGGTTCTTCCGTTATTCTAGACTTTTCAACGATGTACTTTAAAGCAAATTGAGCTTCAAATGCTTTAGCATTATGCGCGATACAGATAAATTTTTTAAAATATTTAGACGAGCGCGTAGCGAAATCGACAAACTCTTTTACGGGTCTCTACTAAATACGAATTCGCGCACTCCATACCAATGACATCGCAATGACATGGCCTCTATTCCCGCGCACGCTTCGCAAATTTATTGAGTGACGCAGAGTTGGAACGTGGATTCTTACGTTCTCCGTTCCTTCGAACGTTTCGTCTTGTCGCGTTTCGAAATCATAAAACATGAATGCGCGTCGATCTCTTTTAACACGCTCGTCCGTGTCTTCGACGTCATTCGTATTTGTTTGCTGATTTTCTTCTCTCAATGCCATAGTACTTGTACCCTCTCCATGATTTTCTACTGTGGCTTTACGACAAAGAGGCTGCATGTAACACAAATGATTCGAAGATTGTAACGAACGACACGTTTTGCAATAAATTACGCTCTTAATTCTATAAAAACAAAATTATCTCTAATCTCCTCCTGTTGGCGATGATGATCCTGATCGTTTTCCTCGTGATGACGATAATGATGATGATGATGATGATGCGTATATTGTCGCTGCTGCTGCTGCTGCTGTAGTTCGTCGATGGAATTTTGTGAGGATTCTTCTTCTTCCATCGACATATTTTCTTCTCTCGAGTGCTGCGATGTCAGACAGTCAGCATCACCGCCAGTTTGTACTGTACAAAAAAATTAAACAAACCTTATTAGTCCGATAACATTGCTATATATGTATTATATATATA
>NW_017305574.1:13433-13711 GCF_001594115.1 Trachymyrmex septentrionalis | reverse complement strand
TATTTTCTCTTTGTTGGTGTCCATCTTTGACACGCGCTCAAACAATACTGACTCAAGCAATCACAAAACTGTCTGAGAAGTCTTTTTAGTAGAAAATCTTATCTTTCTAACGCCATTTGGCGTAACCCGATCGCACTTATACAACGCGAGATACAGATTACTAAAGCCATCTATTGGAAAAATAATAGATTTCATTTTACTACACCTAATATATATTTATATTAAGTTAAAAACTTATACTCCCCGCAGGGGATGGGATCATCTCGGATGCGGTCCGA
>NW_017305574.1:11689-13333 GCF_001594115.1 Trachymyrmex septentrionalis | reverse complement strand
TCTTTCCTTGCATCATGGAAGAGACCGAGCGTCCGAGATGATCCCACTCCCTGCGGGGAGTGTAAGTTTCTAACTTAATATATACGAGGGTGGATTGCACTCAACTTTTCGGACGGCGAATTGGGCCCTCTATAAAAGGTCTCCCTGTCTCGTGGTAGAGATGCGCGGCCACGAGATGAATGGGTGATGGGTGAATCAACCAACAGCGGCCAAGTGGGGAGCGCACGAACGCTAGTAATTGTGAGGCTATATAGACGGACTGTGTAAACTCTGTAAATTGTGTATGTAATGTAAATAATGTGTACATAAGTGAATGAACCGTTGTTACCGATTTGAAGTTAAATTGTGGGGATAATGCAGTTCTTTAGATCCTGACTTGTGTTCTCTCTTGTGGCCATCGAGATGGAGGACAGCCGCCATCGTGACGGCGAACAGCGAAGTTCCGACATGGAAACTCCAGGATGTGGGTTGTCCTTCGGGTTTTGCTCTCTGCTCCCTATCCTGGAGGTGTGCTGAGAAATACGGCAAACGTGGTAAGTACCATCCCACTTTTTGCTACGATTTTGCATATTCAACTAGGTACGTCAATCGAGTGCGCTGAATTTTTCAGATATAAAAGATGAGAGTAAGTCATACAACGACTTTGGTACACTCCCGCCTTGCGGCCGTTCGACGGTGTCGTCCTTGCTGTCGGGCGGTCGTCCGCTTGGGCAGTCGCGGAAAACGTTAGAGGCGAGTCGGGTGATTGGCCGGCGAGTCACCCGGCTTCTTCTCCATCGTCGACACTATATGCAATATGGACGGCTCGAAAAAGGTAATGACACGGCGAGAATTTGGATGCTCGTCACGGTTTCCCGGGGGTAGTGTCCTCGCTCCCGGGCGATTGACCCCTACGGGGGAATCATGCGAGGGGAAAGTCGCGGAGTTGCCGGCGGGCTCCGCAGCCGATATGGCTACCGCTGAAGGCATCGTGGATTGGGATGTGTGCCAGATACCCGATCCCAGCACACGTGAGACGAGTACACTCCTGGAGCGGCGTAAGCTCACTGGTACTCTGGAGAAACTGCCGACGTCTGTTACTAGTAAGTCTCCAAAGTGTGAGGACGATATAATCGCGGACAGCCAGGACAGTGTTGGTGCTAAGGAGCCCGGGCCCAGAATCATATCTAATGTGCGTCTCCCCAGGGAACTTAGACTGCGCGTTGTAGATGATGACATCGTCAATTCACCGGTTACAGCTGTCGAAACGTTGGATGCGCCGATTGTGATCGACAGTTCAGAGAAAGATCCAATATCTCAACAGACTCGATCTCATGGGTGGATGCGGCCATGGTACGAGGAAAGAAGAGAGGATGCAAGTCGAAGGGGAGTAACGTCCCTGGGGCTAAATCCCTCTCTAAAATGAGTGCCACGAGGATAGACGATTACGACGACGATACGAGGTCTGGCTATTAAATAACAAGACTGCTTATGAAAAAGAGTTTTATTTTAAAAATTATTCTAGAATTGAATGCTCCCCTTCAATGTACTCCCCTCCCCTCGCCACACACCGTTCCATTCGTTTTTTCCATTGGTCAAAGCAATGCTGGAAGTCTTCTTTTGTAAGAGCATTTAGGAGCTCCGCCGATTTTCGCTTCACCTTTT
>NW_017305574.1:7871-10985 GCF_001594115.1 Trachymyrmex septentrionalis | reverse complement strand
TGTTATCGGCACGAGAAAAAAACAAGTTCGTTTCTAACCTCTATAGAAAAAATACTACTACTGCGACAAAAACGTGTTTTTGTACTGGAATAGTAGACACTTCCAGCTATCCAACGCTGCATTCGTTTCCCACCCTACCCTTCTAGGACGCCTTCTGCGCGCGCAGTCTCGTTATTTAATAGCCAGACCTCGTATGTTGGATCGGCCTGACTTCCTCCAGATCACCAAAAAGGACAGACAAACTGGCAAAAAAAGGAATCTACAGGAGGGTCCTTTAGATGACTCCCTGATCTCGAAACAGAAGACTGCCGTTGAGGAGGTGACGTATCTGTTCTCTCAGATGTCTTCCAAGATCATAATGACGGAGACTGTGCGAGTTTTACATGCGGCAAGCAGCGCGCAGCGGAAAACGTCGACGATGAGAGGCGATTTTCGCCGGCGGATCATCGTTGGAGTCGAGGTAGCTAAACAGGCTGTTCAACAGTTAGCGGCGAACTCGGCTAGGGCTCAGGAGCCAGCCGAGATAATGAGCGGACGATGCCACCAGCTTGAGCGAGAAGTGGACGCGCTCGACAAATGGAGATTGTCCAGAGGGACCGAGACAGTCTCCATGAGGAGGTCAAGATCCTAAAGAAGGAGCTTCTTGGCTATCAAGCGTCAGGACGAAAAGAGCGTGGGAAATCTGGCCGATCTTCATACGCCTCTCCTCTGGGCAGGGGTGCTCCTTGTGTGGCTCAGGATATTCCTCCTGCATGCCGTCCTCCGTTGAGGGGAGTCACCAAGGTGATTTCAGAGGACTCATCTGTGCGCAGGAAATTGGTTGACGAGAGAGGTCGGATCGTGCTCCCCGCTGAGGACCAAGTAGGGGGATACTGATCCGCGGAAAAGAGATCATCCGGACTGGCTTCCTTCCTCAGATCCCGAGAAAAGTGAGCCTTGGGAGACCGTTTCGGGGAAGAAAAGAAGGAAGAAGAAGAAAAAAGTGATGACTGCCAACCGTGGCGGTGGCTTGCCCGCGCGTGCATCGGATGTGGCGTTGGACAGTGCCAGTGGTACCAGGACAGTAAAAAGGGACCTGTCTTATGCGATGGCTACGCGGAAAACTCGTGATAAGGTGGCGGGTTCCGGGAAGGAAGTCCTCGGCCCGTCCCAAATCAGGGACTAAAACCACGGTTCCTCCCAAAAAGACAGTACGCGCGGAAACTCGAAAGCGGAACTCTGCTGTCGTTATGATCCGCTATGACGAAGGAGGTCCATCATATGCGGACGTAATGGGTGAAGCGAGGACCAGTATTCCGCTGGAAGAGTTGGGCATCACGATACAAGGATTAGGCGGGCACAGACTTCTGTGGTCTTCTGGTGGAGATCCCGGGAGAGGACGCTGGGACAAAGGTGGATTCCTTTGCAGAAAGACTCAATTCCCTCTTCAAGGATCGAGAGGGAGTGAGGATGGTTCGTCCGATCAGGATGACTGAATTTTGTCTCCTCGATCTGGACGAGTCGGTGACCGCCGAGGAGATAAGGGCGGCTGTTGCGGCACGTGGAAAGGCACTATCGAATGACATTCGTGTTGGCCCATTGAGGCCTGGTAGGGGAGGCCTAAACAGTGCGTGGCTGCAGTGCCCTGAGACTTGCGCGGAACTACTGCAGAGAGACGGTGGACTATGAGTGGGGTGGTCGCGAGTGCGATTGATACCGCTGGCCAAGAGGAAGTTACAGTGCTACTGGTGTTTTGCGGTCGGACACACCAGGGTCAACTGCAGGAGCACTGTAGACAGCAGTAGCGGGTGCTTCAATTGCGGTAAGGAAGGGCACACTGCCGTTAGTTGTCGAGCTTCGCTTCACTGTCCTGTATGCGCGGCCAGAAACCTCCCGGCTGGACATAAGGCTGGAGGGGAAGGGTGTATTCCCTACAACAGCCCGGTGCGTGCGACCGTGGCTGCTGGATCGAGCGACAAGGACGTAAGGTGTGATGAACATGGGGAGCCGAGTGTTCCTGCGGCGGAAAGTGTTTCCCCTATGGAGGAGGGGATGTCGATGGACGCGTCCAATGGCTAGCATTGGACAAGTCAATGTAAATAAATCGAGACCTGCGCAGGATTTAATCACGCGGGTGTGCGAGGAGGAGAGACTCGGTCTCGTGGCGGTTTCGGAGCCGCATTCAGTCTGTGGCGGATGTTGGCTCTTCTTTTCGGATGTTCCGCCGACTGCTGCACTGGTTTGGCAGCATTCTAGTGTTCCATGTTCTCCTCTCTTTAAAGGAGAAGGTTTTTTCGCGGTGGAGTGGGGAAAATTAGTGGTTTTCAGTTGTTACTTCTCCCCCAATCTGCTGGATGCTGAATTCGAGAGAGGTCTGTGTGATCTTGTTGCGCGTGTACAGTCATGTGATCGCAGACCTCTACTCGTGCTAGGGGACTTTAACGCTCGGTCTCCTGCTTGGGATCGGGGGGATTCCAATCGCAGAGGGAGAACTCTAGCCCGCTGGGCGGCTGGGCTAGATTTAACTCTTCTCAATGAAGGGTTCGTACCTACGTGCGTGCATCCGCGGGACATATCTTGTGTGGACCTGGCATGGGCCTCGGTTTCGGCCGTCAGATACATTCGTGACTGGCGTGTCGCGGTAGACACCGAGTGCCTCTCGGACCACCGATATGTGTTTATGGAGATGCAAGAACAGATAGTAGGCCCCCTTAGAAGGGTCGCGGCCGAGAAACATTTTTCTCGGTGGTGTGCCCGAAGAATCAATGGACCTGTTGTGAGCGGCGGCCAACGTGAAGGCATAGTCTTCCCTTCCTCAGGGGGACATGTCGGCGGACCAATTGGCCGATAAGGTAGACATTGCGCTGAAAGAGATTTCGGATGTCGCTATGCCGCGACTGAAAACTACCGGTAGACCATCAGTCTACTGGTGGAACGATGAGATCGCGGATCTCCGCGTTCGATGTGTGCGTATCCGAAGGCGCATTATAAGACAGCGTCGTAAATACCAGGACTCTGAAATGGTTCGGAGTCTCTGGAGCGATCTACGCGAGACGAAGAAATTACTCAGAGGCGCCATTAAAAGATCTAAACTGACTCTGTGACAGGGTCTGCTTGAAACGCTGGATACGGCAT
>NW_017305574.1:5421-7771 GCF_001594115.1 Trachymyrmex septentrionalis | reverse complement strand
CTTGAAACGCTGGATGCGGACCTCTGGGGTATGCCGTATCGCGTCGTCCTCGACAAGCTGCGTTGGGGCATCCAGTTTGGTGGAGTCTCTTCCTCCTGCAGTGGTGAGGGGCGTAGTTGGGGCCTTGTTTCCGCCCGGAGCGGGGGATTTCGATCTGGATCCTTCTCTCGTTGGGTGGGATGAGGCCCTGGCTGTGACTGGGGAGGAGATCTCCGTAGCTATTGCCAGAATAAATCTCGGTAAGGCTCCGGGCCCTTACGGGATATCGGGCCGAGTCGTAAAGAGCACCTCGGTTGTTTTTGCGCGACTGTGAACATCTTGCTTTACGGCATGCCTCAGGAAAAGTGTATTTCCGGCGCTGTGGAAGATGGCGCGCTTGGTGCTCTTGAAGAAGCCCGGGAAGCCTGACCTCGCTCCCTCGTCGTACAGGTATCATACTGATCTGCCTGTTGAACGAGGCAGGCAAACTTTTCGAGAGAATTATCTGTAACCGTCTCGTACAGTCTTTGGACGCGTCCGGGGGTATCGCAGAGACTCAATACGGTTTCCGACCAAACAGGTCGACAATAGATGCGATCTGGGGGCTCCGTTTAATCGTGGATGATGCGGTGCGGGATGGGGGCGTGGTATTGGCTGTGTCATTTGACATAGCCAATGCTTTTAACTCCCTCCCGTGGCCGATCATCAGGAGAGCTCTTGTGGAGAAGGAGATTCCGGGGTGCCTCCGGCGCGTCTTCGACGGATACCTGTCGGACAGGTGGCTATCGTACATCGATAGGGACGACCGGTACATGAAATTCTCTATGAGGTGCGGTATTCCACAGGGTTCGGTCTTAGGACCAACCCTGTGGAACATTGGATACGATTCTATCTTGCATATCGGTCTGCCGGTGAGGTGCTCGTCTATCTGCTACGCGGACGACACCTTTTTGGTTGTGAGGGGTTCGTCTTTCCGCGAGGCGGTGGTTAGGGCTGAATTGGGGGCAATTGTCGTAGTGAGGGCGATTGAACGTTTGGGCCTGAAAGTGTCTATAAAGAAAACGGAGGCTGTGGCCTTTGCGTGTGAGGTGCCACGTGCGAGCCTACGTATAGGAGATATCGAGATCGTGGTAAAGAGTTCGATAAAGTATTTGGGCTTAGTCTTGGACTCTAGATGGACCTTCAGAGAACACTTCCAGCGTCTCTTCCCTAAGGCCCTGGGCATGGCGGTATCCTTGGGCAGGCTAACAACCAATATTGGTGGTCCGGGAGAGTGCAGGCGTAGAGTATACGCGACTGTGGTGATGTCGGTCGTTTTGTATGGGGCCCCTGTCTGGACACAAGCGATCGCGATTGATAGGATCACTCGGCCTGCTGCGGCAAGGCTGCAGAGGCAGCTGGCGCTGCGAATTATTCGAGGGACCGTCTCGTACGAAGCGTCTCTGCTGCTGGCGAGGCTAGTCCCATTTGACCTACTGACCGACCGGCTCAGGAGCTCATATTTGAGGCGACGGGTTCTCATTGAGCGGAATGGTTTTGTCGCTCCCAGAGCGATGAGCCATATCCGGGACGATGAATTGCGTAGGTCCATCGCTAGATGGAGAAAACGGCTCGAGGAGCTTCCACGAGATGCGCCTGGGGCTGCGGTCCGAGGGGCTCTCGTGCTAAAGATAAGCGCTTGGATGACGAGGGCTCATGGTGGCCTCACATACAGAATAACCCAGGTCATTGTAGGTCACGGGTGTTTTGAGGCTTACTTGCATAAAATCAGAAAAAGTGAGTCTCCGATTTGCCGACACTGTCGAGCGGCGATAGATAATGACGTGCACACTTTCCTCCACTGTCCCTCGTGGGCTGCGGAGAGGAGGAACTTGTTTGTGGCTCTCGGTCTGGATCTAGATCTAGACCAAGAGTACGCTCGGGTGATCGAGGCCATCATGGGCTCCTCTGTAGCGTGGACGGCTTTCGCGCGGTTTTTCAAAGCTGTCATGAGAGTGAAGCAGGAGGCAGAAAAGGACTGTGAGAGGGATCGGAGGGCCCGGGTAGTACATCCGCCTGTACTTTCATCTTTCTCGCGGGACCCTGACTTCTCGTAGGGGTTAATATAAGTACTCTTGTAAATATTGTATAAATAAGTGCCGTTTAAGTTTGTAAATAAGCGTTCCCGCATGTGCGGTGGGAGCCATCTCATAAACATCTGGTACCCCGAGGTAATGCCTGTTGGTGCTTCCGGGATGTTCCCACATATGCTGTGAGGTATTGCTAGGACAAGGGAGAGTTTTTTAGTCGGTAGGCGGCCGTTCCGGAGTATCCCCGAGATCACGGGTCGGTCGAATCCGGCACACCCAGTGGTGCGGGCCGCTGAGCATCT
>NW_017305574.1:0-5321 GCF_001594115.1 Trachymyrmex septentrionalis | reverse complement strand
TCCCCCCCCCCCCCCCCTCCGATGGATGTCCCTTCCGGGTCCTCCTCGGGAGAGAGCGCTGCAAAGATTTTTCTCCTCCTACGCAAACCAAAAAAAAAAAAGTTAGAAACTTATACTACTATTCGTAACATTACTGCTTGGCAAGATAACTCACCTACAGTTGTTTACATGATCGGGCATGGGAGAATAATGTTTCTCTTTTATGTAATTTAATATTCCGGCGACATGAGTAGAACGGAGGAGTACGAAATATTTAATAAAAATATCTGCTTAAGTATCTCAAGTAACAAATAAATTTAAAATAAAAAATAAAAAAATTATTACCTTCATTTCCAAGAGACACGTCATATCTGTTTTCTTCTTCCTCCTGTGTTATTTCCTCCTTCTCCTCCTCTCCATCATCGTCATTGTCATCGTCGTTGTTATTCTCTACATTCTCGTTGGACTCCTCGTTAGCAACATTATCACCGGTATCGTCATCGTCGTCGTCGTCGCCGATGCCGTCGCCATCGCCGTCGTCGTCAGTATCATCATCATCGGTAATGTTATCCTTCTCTTCTTCCTCTTCCTTCTCCTCTTCCTCTTCCTCCCCCTCTTCCTCCTCCACTTCTTCCTGTATTAATTCCTCTTTGGTTTCTTGCGCTAAAAAGTAATTTTTATTTTTATTATTATTATTTTTAAACTCTGTATATATAACTAACTCTCTCTATATTCATCTAATTTATTTTTTTAAAAAACTTATTCGTTATGAAAATTGTGGAACCTGGTGAGACCAGTGCTCTGGAATCGGTCGGACTCACATCGTCATCCTCATCATTGTATCGTCATCATCATCATCATCATTATCTAAAACAAAATTGATTTTACTCTTTATCGCATATTACATCTATATTGTACGAACTAGATTTCTCGGTTATTTGTGAAATACTTACCGATTACAATGATAGGAACGTTACGCGGAGGCGGAACATTATTTTCCGCTTCGATTCGTGCTCTTCCTAGAAAAAAAAAATTTTAACATTCGAGATTTCTATAATCGTTTAGTTCATATTTATTTCTCCAAAACTTATTCGTTAGTACTCCCTCCCCTTCTTCTCTTGCGGGGCGACGTCTCCTTAAACCGAGTCGTCCTACTGGCCGACCCCAGCGATGCGGTATCGCACGTCCTACAATACTGCTGGCTTCTATGAAATAAATATTATAATTTAATTATAATATTTATTAATATTATAATATTTATTAATTATAAAGTCAGCTTTTATTTCCAATATATATTAGATTTTATTTTAAAAATTATTATTGCTTATCTCTTAGTCCAGTGCGTCGCTTGAAGTCAGCTATGTGACTTTCAGCGTCATCCTCCTCATGACCAAAACACTCGCGTATTTCGAGATGACGTGCGATTATAGTTTTCAGTCTCTCGTCAACACCGCAATGTCCCAGTTTGTGCATAACACACACTAGTGTACTGGAGGACTCGCCAACAAAATTCCCGAAAACGGAATAATTTTTTTCATTGTTATCTGACAACTTTGTCAGATAATCGCCAGCAACTAATTTTTTATTTAAGTTGCTAGTAACGATGAAAAATTTTTCTAGTAACCCGCAAAGTTCCATTTTTAAGCAAAATTAAAAGCGCGCAAATAGTAAAATTCACTTCGGAGTTTGAACATAGGAGATCAGGGCGTGCTATTTATGCCCATAGCGATATTCATAAAAATTCCTCTCTCACGAAAAGATTCATTAAAAGTTCCTAGTCCCTTCATTGGCCAATAGATTTTTAACGATTTTGGTAATCGGCCGCCTCTTTTACTAGAAGCGATTTTCTCGTAAAATTTAGAGAAGCGGGCAAGACGATAAAAACTTCTAAGTTATGACCATCCCTATACCCGATTGAACACCTTTTCTGACCTATACAAATTATCTCGAAAAGCATCGCCTCCTTCGCATTTAACCTAATAAAACCTTTAGCTCTCGTTTTTATTATTACCCAGAAAAGTTTTGCCTCACTTTACAATTTTTATTATTACAACGAATCTCACGTTTTAAATTTTTTATTCTGCTTTTTGTATCTTCTTACTGGAAAGGATTCTCATATAATATTAGTCTACGACTGATAAACATTAAACCTTTCAATAAAAAATACAATTTTAATGGAAATGTTTGTATTGATATTTAATTGATTAATATCTCGCTTGATCGACAATATCACTTGGTTTTTGTTTGTTGTCTCTTCTTCAGGGTCTCATCATGAGGAAAAATCATGGCGAGCATTGAACATAACTCTCCTCGTTTAAAACTTTTCTCACGTTTATCAATATAATATTTAATTTTTGTATCCTATAAAGTTCCGTACTACACGTTATTTTTTCCCACGCGAGTATACACAAAAGTTTCAGAAAAGAGGAAGACGAATAAATTTCCTACATTACCCCAATTAAATTCAACATTTTTGTGCCGTACTTCTGTTACTTTAAATTAATAAAATTTCTAAAAAAAATAATAAAACCAATCGTAAATTTACTGTAAAGAGAAGACGTTTCATAAATTTCTTCTTGTCTTTTTAAAAGAAACTCATGGGTTATCAATGTACTAAATCTTATTCGTTAGAAACTATCCCACGAGGTAAACCCCCCAATTCTTTTTTTCTTTATAGCGAAAAATTTTCACTCTTTTCACCTGTCACATGTCTGGTATAACCGAAGAAACAAGCAATCATTTGCTTGGCAACACTGCGTGAACGAACAACTTTGGTTTTGGTTCATTTTGAAATACCTAAACAGTGGATTGTTGTTTACTTTCGGGCTCATACGAATAGATCCATGTTTTGTCCCCAGTAACGATGTTGTAGACCAAATTTGACCGATCTCGGTTGAATTTCTTGAGCATTTCTTTGCTTCAATTAACACGAGCCTGTTTTTGAGCATCGGTCAAATTGTGTGGGATCCAACGACTACAAAATTTCTGTACGCTCACGTGATCATACAAAATCGTATGTATTGCTTTCATGTCAATGCCTAAGGATGCCTGAATTTCGCGGTATGTTATATGCCGGTCTCGCTCAATCATTTCACGCATAGCATCAATATTAGTGGCAACAACGTGGATGGACGATCTCACGGAATTCATCACTAACAAAAGTACGTCCACGCTACAATTCGGCAAACCAATTATAAACAGTCCTATTGGATGGTGCTTCATCCCCAAAAGCCAAATGAAGTCGATCGATGCATTGTTTCGGAATTACATTTGTAATCGTAAAAAATCATTGCCCGAAAATTTTCACACGAAATTTCCATTTTCTTACAAAATAACTTCTTTTAAAATACTATGCAAACAAAACTAGTTGGCTTAGGTACAAACACTTAGGTGTCAATTGAATTATAGGTTAAAAGCATCTAATTTTACGGATATGATAGTAGCAGAACGTTGGCGCCACTGGAAGTGGATAGATTGCAGAAACTTTTTCAACAGCGTACGTAATTCGGACATGGACATGTACTCCATCCCCGATTCTTACTCTTCAAGCTACGTAACGACATCGACGAGAGAAGAAACGCTTGATTTCATATGTTGTTAGCAACAATGTATGGCCTTAACAATTCTCATACGAAGACGATTCACGTAGGATTGCAAAGAACGAACGAAGAAATCTTCAAACCTGTTGTAAAATTGAGCGGACGTAACGCAGACGGAATTTATTTTGATACCGACTGTTGGCAACAGTTTCAAGATAACATGGAACTCATGAACGTATTTAAGCAGTGATAATAGATTGAAATCTAAACTTTGTTGTTATAAAAAATATCACCATCAGCTTTACCACATCTTACAGGTCAAAATCAATATTTCTAACGTATAAAGAAGAAGACGAAAATTCTAACGGAAATCTTCGAAAAGAACAGGACGCGCTCGATTTAACTCCACCGTCGAAGAAACGGAGAACCTACGTAGCGACAATTGTAATGCAGAAAACCACCTTCCTCAGATTGCGAAGCATTGTAAAGTGCGTCGATGTGGGTTTAAAACAATTAGAATCTTTATCCAATAATGTTAACAAGTGCTTTATATTTAATTCAAGAAATCGAACTGAAATTACTTGCATGTTTTCTTAATCAGAAAATTATAAAATTAACACTGCGTGGTAATTACGAAGATATAGAACGTATTGTACGTACACAAATTAACGATTTAGCTTTTCTTGATATGTACATTTTGGAATTAACTTCATTAAGATATAACAAAATTTTTCATATGTATAATTCTCTCGAAGCGAGAATCTTTGGCTTAATTTTACTAAAATTTTTTTAATTTATTCTCATGCAAACTATGTATTTTTTCTTCTATAAAAAAAAAATTTGTATCAAGAAGTACATTTTTGTATAACATAAACCCTTGTTTCTTAATTACTCGTACCTTCCAATAACCAACTTTTTTCTCTGCTTATTTCCGTGTTATACTTATAAACTTTTAAATATAGTACAAGAAGTATTATAATACAATACAATTCATAAAATCCTTGCCATACATCATAGAAATCATACTCTCACTCGAACGAGTCATCACACCGAAGACGAAGCGCCGCAACAGTTGAACATGTTCGTTCTTGTTTTACCTCCTCCAAAATTCTTCCGAACAAAAGCAAGACTCTCTTTAGACTCGCAAATTTTCGTATAAAATCTCCTTTCTCATACCTTTTTCATACCTAATTTCTAATAACATTCACTGAAACGCCTACACGTCGGAGACGTTGCGACAACAAAAAGCGACAGTCATAAATTCGACCGCTATTCATTCCCCGCTGTTCGTACTCTGCCCTCGCGACAAAATAATGCACAGTCCCAATCTCCACTCACCAGACCTCCATTTTCAGATCTCCATTTTATCTAATGCCTTCTACCATCCACCCTCTCCAATCACTTTATCGGTAGATATGGAGCGAATCAATCAAATCTTTGGCAAGTATAGGGCGAACCAATCAGAACACACCATTTAATTACCCTATTACCCCCTCCCTTCACTCCTTGACCAATCAGAACGCGTCCTTTCTCCAGACTGACCCGTCTAGATCACGCTCACGGCGCCGGAGGGAGACGTGAAAGCGGTTTTTGACGCCCCATGGCTGCCCATCTACTACTCGTAATCATGTTTATTAGCATTTAAAGAGTTATGAATGTTTCAAACAAAATCGTAAGCCAAATACATTTTAAAAGCTTATTATTATCTTAATTATAAAATTTTTATTACTTTGTAAATGTTCATATACCATAATTGCGTTAGAGTTAGGTTAATAAATATGCATGGATATATATTTAATAACC
>NW_017305573.1:109697-131158 GCF_001594115.1 Trachymyrmex septentrionalis | reverse complement strand
AGTTTTATTAATATTAAAAATTTGTCAAGAGATTTGTTAAGAAAGAAGACTTTACATTTTTATTTGATGTATCAAAATTTGTATTTCAATGCGAAATAATTAACAAAATAAAATCAAATAATTAGAAACAAAAATCAAATACATAAATAGCTAAACAGCCAAAAAGGGGCCACTGTAATTTATAATAGTTTATTTTTTTGTGAGGGTGAGAGTTTATCTATAAAGAAAAGAGTATCGCCGATGAAATCGTTGTCATATTCCTACATCTCAGTGCGCATAATATGATACCGTGTCTCGTATAAGTTATTTGACACACAACTGTGTGTCTTGTATAAGTTATTTGATTACACAACTGTAATCAATAATTATTTAAATAATTAAATATATTAAATACCTTTATTTTTTTAATAATAAGTAAACAAAAGTGGAAACATAATATCTGTATGAATGATTGCAAAATGATTAAAATAAATAAAGCAAACTCGGATGATGAGATAAGATAGATAAGAGTCGCGTTTCTCGAGGTTGAAAATCTCAGAAAATATATCCGGAGTAACAGGAGCGCACGATAACGAGGAGGTAAGGTTAAGAATCAGGTTTATCGGCGCACCGAAAATCTCGAGAAATAAATCCGGAGTAACAGGAGCGCACGATAACGAGGAGGTAAGGTTAAGAATCAGGTTTATCGGCGCACCGAAAATCTCGAGAATAAATATAATTAGTTGCAATATAATTAGTGAAATATAATAAAATAATTAGACATAAAAATACAAAAATTAATTAAAAGTATACTTATATGCAAAATCGAGCTACTAAATTTATTAGTATTCTTTTTTTTGCTGATGTGTATATTTACAAAAAAAAGAGGACCACCGTTAAAATCGGCGGGGGTGATGGAGGGCCTATAGCTCATTTTTGTTAAATTAAACTTTAATTTAATGATATATTATCGGAAAAGATTAAAGTGTGTTCAAAGACTCTATAATTGCTAGTGCGGTTATATATTTTGGAATATACTTATATTGGTAATTATGTTTGGTAAAGACATCCTATATTTACTTTAATATTTCTGAATTCTTCTTTTAATGATCATTTTTACATGTTTTTATTTGATAAGTACTCATTTTGGTCTCTCGAGTTTCAAAATTACCGCGGCTCAGATGTTTGAAGCCCAGATGTGGTCTCGTTTGGAATCTGCGCAGAATCGTACAAAATTCGTCTCAATAACGAACACACTTGACTTCTTTTTTTTTTGTTCTATCGTCAAATTCCAGATATGGTGGATACCTTCTTACCATGCGATTGCAGGTACGACGCGAGATAAAAGGATGGCATATAATTTGAAGAACGAGGAGGAATTGAAGGAGTACTTGAAGAACCTTCACATAGAATATCAGTTCGGCTGTTTTAGCGAGAAAAATCCAGAGGGTGAGTGAAGTCAGAGTCTACTAACTCTCTAACCTTACGATTAAGAAAAATAATCTTTTGCTCCGAAAACAGTATGCCACTTGTTGGGCGATTTTTATGAAGCGGTAAAATTGAATACGGAGAAAGCTGCTTTGTTGTACAAGACGACCTGCGATCAGTATAATTACGCCAGAAGCTGTGCGAAATTCGGCGATTTTAAAGTAGTTGGTGAGTTTATCGAGAGGAACACGAGATCCTGTAGACGCTCGCTACGTTAATTATAAACACTTGTGGTAGATGTCGGGACCATTTATTGTAGCGCAGACTTCGAATCTTTCAAACATAAATTCTGTCTATTTTTACCAAAGTTGATTATCTTTAATCTCAATTTAATAATTTATAATTTTCTATCTTTTCCTTTAAAAATTGAAAAAAAAATAAAGAGTAAGTTGAATCTGGATTAAAGTTAATCTACTATAGCAGAATTCGAATTTTGAAGGGCATTGTGATTTTATATATTTAGATCTGGTTTCATCAATAAGATTAACTTTATTCTCGGTTCAATTTGCTTGTATCTTTTTCTGATTCTAAGACTTCTAAGAATTAGAAAAAGATAAATAGTAAGATAAATTAAGGTTGAAGATAATCTTATGTTGATGCAATGCGTGAATGCAGGTCTTTATATATGTCCACTTCTATCAATATAGATTTACTTTAATCTCAGTTTAATTTATTCTTTATTTTTCATAATTCTTAGAACTTAGAAGAAGATAAGAAGTAAGTAATATAAATTATAATTAAATAATATAAGAAGTTAATCTACATTAGTAAAAATGGACAGTAATATTATAAGATTCCATTCAGTTAATGAAGAGATCGTATAGTTTGAAATTATAGATTGAAATTAATTTTAAATGTAAAATTAAATTACAAATATCGTTCCAAATCTAATTATTCTAGAATTAACGCTTTCCTCTTTACATAGGAAAAGGTTGCGAGAAAGATATACCGACAGCGTACAAGTATCTATCAAAAGGCTGCGAGCTTAATGACGAATATGGGTGTCTACATGCCGGTGTTTTGGGAATATCCAAGGCCGACGTCGGAGAAAAGGACAGAGCCACCCAGATTCATGCAAGTGCCAAGTATCTGAAAAAAGCCTGCGACATGTACTCGGAAAAGGCCTGTTTCTATCTATCGTGTATTTATCTAGAAGGTTTAGAGAACTTCATCAAGAAAGACTACAAAGAGGCATATAAGCTATCGTTGAAGAGTTGCGAGCTCGGCAATCCGTACGCTTGTGCGAATCTGTCGCAGATGCATTTGCGCGGAGAAGGCGCGCAGAAGAATCCTGAGCTTGCTACAACCTTCAAGAAACGCGCCATTGATTTGCACGAGAATCTGACACGAAAACAGCAGGAATTAAAATTCCATCAAGGCATAGACCCATAAACGTTTAACACAATATGCATTGATAGATTCATTCGTTGTTTTTTAGTTTATACAATTCTGCGAAAGATTAGGTATTTTTGACAATGAAAATGTTTTGCATTACGTGTTTAATTGCAGTCTGCACGTTTAACACGCTGCCTAACATGTTTGAATCATCATGAATTGCATAAATTGTTCATAATTGTTTAATATAGTTTGTTAAATATAATATAATAGAGAAGGAGAATTATTGAATGGAAAATAAGCGATCATATTTTTCTTTTTAATCGATAATTTATTATTCATTATTCTCGACATAATCATCATCGATTTAATCTTAAATATTCTTAGTACAAATTGTTAATTTATTCTATATTATAAATATATTATATAATTACTTACAATTGTCTCATTTGATCGCGCTATTCCTGATTGTTATTGAATTCTACGAATTAAATATGCGAAAATGAACTCATGAGTATTTAAAGAATCGCGAACAGAATTTACCGCACATATACAATAAAGATAAAGAAAAATAAAAACAAGAAATTATAAAATTCACAGAAAAATACTAGGTATCAAGATTCGCCTCAACTGAATATGGCCTTTGCGCTTAATTGTGTTGAAGAAAAAACAAAAATTCTAATTTAGAATTATTTAAAATGAAATGAATATTTCTGTTTCAAATTTAGCTATAAAATATTAACATTAATAAAACGTTGTTTAACATCAACAGAATTGCTATTCTAAGCCAGCAGTATTCCGGTAGAAAGTAAAGGTCATATGTCATACAGATGTGGAAAATTTTCGGACTTTATACTCGCGTTTAGAAACGCGAATTGTCGTGCAAAACTAAGCTGATGCGAGTTTGTGTCTATGATCGAAGGCATCCAGATAAATGTAGATGTCCTCGACTAATATTGCAAGGATGAACCTCGCAGCTCTCCCTCTCTCCGTGATTGATTGTCTCGTTTTACTCTCTCTTTTTCAATTCCCCACTGCTTACGGCTTTTCGTATGTCCCTCTCTCTGGCATTCGTCCGTCGATTATTGTCCGCAACAGGTTTAAAACGTCTTCCCTGCGATTCACTTATCAACGATACGACGGATATCATCATGCGATTCTACTTCTTGATTTCTCGCACCTGGCTAGCAGCCGCCGTCTTTGTTACGCTCGTCTCTCACGGCATTTTGGTAAGTATGAATCTCAAATTTTACATGAATTAATATATCTACTTTTATCGAATGTTTCTCAACATATTTAACAGATTGAAGGACTCTTCCTATATAAAATAAATAACAATAAATAAAGGGCAAAATAAGAGTCAAACACATTTCTTAAAATCGTCACACAATTAAAAAGAATAAATTACAAATAGAGAAAACTAAAATTGAAAAAATATAATAAAATAAAAACTCAATTTTAAATAAATTACAAATAAATTACAAGTTTCGGCTGCCGGATTGAGCCCTCTTCAGACATTTTTTATTCTTTTTAATTGTGTGACGATTTTAAGAAATGTGTTTGACTCTTTGCCCTTTATTTATTTCTCAACATAGGCAAAAAAATAATTTAAATGTAGTAGAATTCAGTTTATCCGAATAGGAGGATAAAACAATTCTGATAACTGAATAGTTTGAATAATAGAGGTTTATTAACTCTTTTCTCTATCAGTACTTATTAATTCCGATAAGAAAAGTTGATGTTTAGAAAACTAAAGATGAACCAGTTCTACCGATGTAAAATTAACTGTAATCTCGGTTTAATTTTCTGTTAATTTTTTTCTAATTCTTGGAATTAGAAAAAGATAAAGAGTAAATTGAATCGAGAAGTAAATCTTATATTGGTGGAACATAATGTGGACCGGACATAAATCAAGTATGGCGCCATACATCGTGATAATCTATGATAATTTTATTAATCTGTTTAAGTCCAATGCGCAGTCGGCCGATAGTGAATTAAATAAAAATGTTGTCAACGTAGACGTTTACTATGAATCATTATGCAGTGATAGCATGCGATGGATCGTAAATCAACTCGTACCATCATATCCAGAATTGAAACGTCATATTCATGTCACATTGGTTCCTTACGGTAAAGCTACGGTAAGTACAATAATTTCATAATTGCGTTTCTTTCTCTGTGATTATTTTATCATTTTAATGAGATGAGTCTTGATAATGAAAATAAAAATTGAAGAGTAAGTTGGATGTAAGAGGTCTAGAATGACAGAATCCTAAACAAAGTTTCTGAGAGGCGAAAATTGAGACAATGAAATATAAAAAAGGCATTTATATATTTTTTATTGTCACAATTTTCGTCAGGAATGATAATAAGGCGATTGGCATCTCGGCATGGACAATCACGTGAAAACATAAAATACTTTATATCTCTGTCTCAACATTCATTTAATTTGCTATCTAATGTTATATGTCTATAAATCTGTTGACCTTCTGAAGCTGATATCAAAATATGTAACACCAATTACTTACTTATAATATTACTTATTTTATTATTTTTACTCATTACTTATTTTGAATATTAAAAACATTGTTGTTCTTTTAATACTATAAATTTAATTTTTGATATTAAATTATAGATTGAAGTAGTTGCTGATGCTATATGTCAATGAGACTCATTTAATTTGATTAGAAAACACTAATTAATTTTAAGAAAAATGATATAGATATCCTTACAGAAATTCAATTTAATGCTGACCACTTTTAATATTTAAAATTATTTAGTTTGAATAAATTATTTAGTTAGAATATTAAAAGAACAATTTTTTTTTAATACTCAAATTAAGTAATTAACTATTTTTCAATATTAAATTTCTGTAAAAGTAACTTTTTATAAAAAAAATAAATACTAAATTTATTTTAAGAATAATAATTTAATAAAGTAATCTAATTTTTAGATGTAAATAAAGAATATGAGTGAGTTCAATAGACTCACTGTTAGCTACGGAGGGTTAATTAACATAGAATTCCTTAGTTTTTATATATTTACATATTTATCTACTGGCTTTTCTATTAAATATTCCTCTCGAAAGGAATTAATGAATCGGATCATAAGATATCCGTTTGAAACTATGACCTTGAAAACGCAGAATGATTGCCCTCGCTATAGCCTTTGATATTCTTATCCACGTCGATCAGGAAAACGTTATTATTACTTTAAACGATTAAAATGCAAATTGATGACGTATGTGTCTGTAGCACCATCGTGAAAGCGAAACCGGTCCGTGGCAGTTCTCATGTCAACATGGACCCAGCGAGTGCCGTGGGAATAAAGCCCAGGCGTGTGCGATTCACGCCATACGATCCTCCGAGGCAGCCGAGAACTACCAACCATTGATGGTCAATCTGGTCGGTTGTGCAATGTCCGCTGGTACCCCGGCGTCTGCTGTTCCACAGGTAGCTTTTCCTTCGTATATAATTTCCTGGCTACGATTAGCCGATGCGGCCGCTGTATGATTGCCCTGGCGAACATGCCTTTATCGAATGTAACGTGTAATTAATTTTCCAACGACTTGCATCGATGAGTAAGAGTCGACATTTAACTCGTAACATCGACCTTTTGGCATACTTTCTCATTGAATTCACACGACAGCGTGCCACGATCACGCAGAGCGCGGTGCATTTGACGAAACATCACTCGGGTTCGTTTAAAATGAAAAAACGAGCACTGAAGACTGAGATAAAAGATGTTTTATCATTGAATAAAATACCATCGAGATGTACTTATTCTTACAGAAATTTAATACTGGAAGGTATGGTGATTAATTACTTATTTTGAATATTAAAGTAAATAGTCATCTATCAGTATTAAATTGGATTTCTGTAAGAATAATTGAGAGAAATCAGAATTATTTATCTAACAGTAAAATATATTTCTTTGCCTCGCGAAACAACTAATGACATCGTAAGGATATTTGGAAAGCATCGCAAGCAGAAAATAAAATTATCAAAATGGTGCCAAAATGATTCTAAAACAATTATTATTAGCCTTTTGAGATCCACAAAAGATTAAAATTACTTTTCGAACATCAGACTTACTTCTATAGATAATCGCTAATTCTCGCCGATAATACACGTTGCATTTAATATCTGTCGGTTATTAGATAACATAATTGCTGACTCGTTTCGCTATGTTTTCACGTCGAGTCACGTTCATAAAATTGCAAAAGTATGTACGGTGCAAAAATTCCTCGCTGATAAAAAAAAAGCCATATGGGGTTAAGATAATAACGATAAACATGAACATGCTTTAACATGAACTATAATAATGCGATAAATGAATTTTAGTGCGCTCAAGATGTCGGGCTAAGTACAGAAATGCGAAAGTTGATCGACGATTGCATCGCGAGCCCGCTGGCAGACAATTTGCTTGCAACGAACGGCGATAAAACGGACGCCCTGCAATCACCTTTGAGATTCGTGCCGACGATAGTGATCAATGGGGTAAGCATGTAGAATCTTGTCAAATCTACAATGACTAATTGTAAAATGGCACACTGAAAGAAAAAAAGTTGCATTTACCTTAATTTAATTACAATTTGTAGTTATTTTCGGTGCCAGTTATATGTACATATCTTTTATTTATACATGTATATTTTTTTAGTAGAATTATATAATCATTACTAACATTACAACATTCTAATAACTATTAAGCCAGATAACCAAGTCTGCAGAGACAGATTTTGAGCAGAGATGTTACAAATTTTTTTATAGCAGAGAAGCAACAAATTTCGCACAGAATATCTAATATCTGTAATATCTGACGATGTCAACAGACTACCGCCAAATAATAGGGCAAAGTCTAATGACATACTTTGCCAGTAGATAGGCGACAGAAACTGAGAATTTACAGCTCTAATTTTTACTAATCTAGTTAATACTAATCTACTAGCACAACATGTCAGCAACTCTGTCGATAGAGTTTGAGATTAATGTGGACACTGGCTATGAATAGCTGTGGGAATCTGATCGAATTTGTTGCCAATCTGCGAGCAAACTGCTAGCATTTTGCTATCTGGGCATAAAAATGGAGCTCATAATCATAATTATTTTACCGTGCAATTATAATCAAATATCAAACACTTTTCTCTTAGGGCATGGTTTTGAATGGTTATCCAATATCATTACACAATTATTGCAGGTATACTCGAAGGAAAATCAAGATGAGGCGATAAGAAACTTCCCCAAACTGATCTGTCGACATTTAACGGCGGAGAAGCCGAGCATCTGCAACAGCGAGAGTGCCGAGAATTAAAAAAGGATAGGACCAAGCTAAGTGTGAAGGTGTGGAGACGAATAAACATTTGCTCGAAATAAATGATATATTTTGTTCACTTATAATATAAGTACTTATGTACAAAAATATATACGATTTGTCAAATATAACGGACTAATGAGTATAAAATTGATCGTAAAAAGAGAGAAACGAAACAATGAGATCGCAGCGGCAGGATGAACGCGTCAGTGATCAACGAATCATCCACGCTTCCTTTTTTCCTAAAAAAAAACCACGTACATTATATAAAGAGCAACGTAATTAATTCTTTTTGAAAGAAATCGAAGTATTTTCGGGATTAGCGATTAATTACGTAGCCACAAATTAAAGTAACTGTGTTTGAACTATTCGAAAATGCGATTGTTAACCCTCCGAGCTAACGTTAGAATCTGTAACACAATTACTTCTATAAGACCATTTAATTTATATTAAAATTAAAAAGCACTAATTAATTTCAAAGAATCAAAATGACATAACTCTCTTTAGAAATTTAATACTGTAAGTATTAAATTAGTCAGTGTGTGATTTATTTTAAATATTAAAATTATTATTGTCAGTTATTTTAATATTCAAAATAAATAATTAATCACTAAGTGATTTAATATATTTGTAGAATTAAATTTCTTTAAAGATCGTGTAAAAAAGAATAAGTAATACATTTTATTAGAAAAATTATTCAATTATTATTCAGACAAACATGTATTAAAATTTAGTATCTTTTTTCAGTGTACAAATGCTTTGAAGCATTCTTCAATTGGCCAATTCTTAAAATTCTTTCTTTTGATTGGTCAATCAAATGCTTCAAAAGTATTTATAGTGAGACTTTGACCATACTCTGAGTGAGTCCAATAAACCTGCCGTCAGTTCCAAAGGATGAATCGAATCGAGGTGCGAGTTCAATCATGTCTTATTAAATTACATTTCGTTCATTCACCGACGCATCGCGTCCTGTTTCACCTTCGTCAGAGATGGGATTCTTCTGCTGAAAAAGGCTCATCCGATGAAGATAGCGTCATTCAAAGCACTTAGCTCGTGAAACTGTCGCTCGATGTCGGTGCCTAACTCGTGGAAATCCGGCATGTCATCCTCTGCAGTCACGCAGAATCCTGTAACGAGCGATTCGGTGATAATAACCGCGTTCAGCAGAAGTAAGAAGTGTTTTGCGTCAATTGGAAATTATACTTTTAGATTTAGAAAATTAAGTCCTATTTGAACGAAGAAAACTTCCAACACTTGTAGAATAAACATTTTGCTAAATATGACCGATACTTTGCTCTCATTCTCTTTTTCATTTGCGCTCTCTCTCTCTCTCTCTCTCTCTCTCTCCCTCTCTCTTTCTCTCGCTGTTACCATTTGATCTCGCGCGCGCGTTTTTATATACTTTTACGAAATTACGCGAGGGCTCCTTTGGAAATAGCACGGGTGCGTGGCACGTGGCGCGTGACAAAACAGTTTTGTCATCTGTTCTGTCACGCGTACGCATCCGCGCGTTCTCGCCGTACGCGTATGCCTTCCCCCTCAAAAAAGTAAGGAATATTATTTTAAGACTCTGTATGGGGTAAAGGCATAAAGAGGAGTGAACCTCCTCTGAGATCAAGCTATAGACGACCGGGAACGACTGTCATCGGCGCGATGCGCGAGCTGCATCAGAAAAGTCAGAAAAAGCCAGCACGCGCCCGCGAGATGCATGCACGCACGCACGTTGGTATAAAACAAGTTCAGAATCTGCGAAATTACGCACTATATATATCTTAACGAAAACAATTCTCCTAATATCTCATAATATTTTTAAGAATTTGTCATATTTCAAATTTACATCAAAAGATTTTTAGAATAAATTTTTAGAAAAAAAAGGATAATTTATAGCAAATGTCATAAATCAGTTTTTTTTAGTTAAAACTTTAAATAATCAATAATGATTAATAAGGTACTGTATAATATTTTTAGCCAAGACTATAAATAGAATTCAAGAATAGAGAGAGATAATCAGGAGACAATAGCATCTTGCATTACATATGTATGGAAGATATATGTTACCGTATATTTTTTTCAAGAGATAATTAGCCATGTATCTCTTTTTAAAAATTTATACAAATGATTGGAAGCAGCTATAAATAATACAAAGATTTCTGAAAATAATTTGTCTTTTTAGTTATCGCGATTCTGATTCATTAAATAGGATTAGTTCCATGATTAGTTCGATCTATTTCGTAAGTGCTATTTTCGCAAAGAGTAGCTGTAATAAATCTCGTAAACGGAAAAACAAGGTCTTACTCTATTGGCAATAAAAGTTAAAGATCATGCTATATCTTAACTACAGAACTATTGCGCGGATATGTAAAAACTGTAACGTAAGCAAACAAAATAAATAACGAGTATCTTATCGCATTTCGACCAGATTTTCCTATATCGAAAATGCTGACTGAAAATGTAAATCATGCTGAGAGATTTAAAGCCATATAGTCACGAATGAGAGAGCAATACTTTCGACCGAAAAGATAATATAACAATTAATATACCATAAAGTCCAGAAAATAAAGAAATGAGGTAATTAGAATGATTTTAATTGATATTTATTTATTAAAATCGTTCTTAACATATTTTATAGTTATAAAATTTTAATAAATATAGTATCTGTTCGATAAAAGCCTGAATGACATAACTTTCGACATATCTTTCATGTCTTATCGCGGTCCGGCAAATTATCAACGGTATTTGTTATTTCATATCGCTTTTTCCACTTGTTTATAAACGTCTTAAACTTTTTTTACAGCCGCTTCTTATGATATTTTCTTTCAAATGCGAAGGAAAGCTTCGAATCTTTCAACGTACGCGACACTGATCGTTAAATATGTCATTCTTTAGTAAAATCGGACAATAACTAAAACCCGTGTCATATTACGCACTGAAAACTGAGAATTGCGAATTAGAAATTAAAGGCTTTTTAGCTGAATTTCTTGCACGGTTTATCTTTTCTCTTTTTCTCTCTAACGTGGAACAAAAAGGAAGAAAAATTAACTGTGCAAGAACTTTAGCTCTAAAAAGAGCGGGCTTTAAAATTCGACCAGTTAGACAATTATAATTTTTATCCATTTCGTTCTAATTGACTGAATTCTAGTCTTCAATCTAAAAACTTTACAAAATTTCCAAATTACTAGCAATTAAATCGATTGAATACATTCATTACCTGTATTCTCGTTCTGTACATTAATGTCGTTGATCAGAAGATGACGAACCGATTCGATCGGTACGTATTCCTGCTGATTGCCGTCGAAATTCAGGGAGATTCTGTTCAGCTGACATGTATTATCCGGCAACGTGTTCTCCTCTTTGACGTAAGTTTTAGATAATTTGTACGACGAATGATTCGTTTCCACGTTAAGGATGCACGCGTCTTGATTTCTTCGGTGAGGAATTGTCGAATTTAATTTGTGGCCTATCGCACCGGCTGTTACGTTAATCGTTCGTACTTTATCCGATGATAACAGATTGGATAACGTACTTGAATTCTCTGTGTGATTCTTCAGATGCTTCCTAAGACTCGACGGATCCGTGTAACGTTTACCGCAGCCGCTTACCTGGCAAGCGTACGGTTTCTAGAAAAAGAGCAAATTAATGTCATCATCATCATTATTTTTCTGTTAAAGAAGATTGAATTAACAAATGTACAAAACTTATACCATAAAGCTTTACATAATTAATTATATTTAATATTTTCTACTTGCTGTTTGTAGATACATACACAGATAGTGTATGTATCTAAATCAAAAGATTAAATCTTTTTCATATAAATATTATAAATGTCTTATCCCCGCAAATAAGCTGACATCATTTTGACAAAATTACGTTAAAGGTATTATTTGACGTCAAAATGACAAATAATATTAGCTTCTTTGCTGGGATATTTTAAATTAATATTCAGAAATATTTCCTATTTTGAATCTGACTAGTTTTCAATAGTAAATTCAACAAAAATTGCAACGCTATTACATATGTGTGTGTGTGTGTGTGTGTGTGTGTGTGTTATATTCGGTACAGTTACCTTATTATAAATATTTATAACTTGTACCGACTATAAAGTTTATAATTAAATTTTCTAGAATGTCAAATAAGCTGTAATACGTGCCATAAAACAATATATATCGGTACAGCTTTCCAAGTGTAAGATCATATTAAATCAATAACTAAAGCAATGAGAAATTTAAGAGAAAAAATATAAATTGCAATTTATTCATTTTTTAATGCGTGAAAAGTAAGAAAGTACTCTGTCATAATGCGTTCTCTGATGTTTGGCCCGATCGCTGCTGTTGCTAAATGCCTTTGAGCATCCATTATGTTGACACGCGTAAGGCCTTTCTCCCGTGTGCGATCTCTGGTGGATCTTTAAATTTTCCAAACGACTGAAGGCCTTCTTGCAACCAGCAAACTGAAATAAGAAGCAATAGTAAGAAATACTTTGTTGAAAAACGATAAAAAACGAAGTTTTTGATAATAGAAAACAATTAGTACTTATATAATTTTTTAGAATTTTTATATAAATTTTAGAATTTCTGTATAATTTCGTAACTTTTTAGAAAAATTTTCAGATTTTTTTTATACGAACTGAAACTTTTCAATAATGAAAAAGTCTATTATACATATACTTTTTTAATTCTTCATATAAACTTAGAAATATCATATTCTAAGATTTTTAAAATTTTTCATTTTATAAATTAAAAAACTATGACATTTATAAAATTAAAAGTATTCTTTCAAAAATCTTTATTAATTTAAAATATGAAGTTCTTCAAAATAATGTAGATGTTAGGTACCATAAAAATCATTAAAATTTAAAATCGTCGAAAGGATACAAGGAGACGAGGACACTAACCGGACATTTATTCGGCTTCTCTTGCGTGTGTACCCGCATATGAATTAGCAATTTGTATCTCGCGTTGAACGGTCGAGCGCGTGGACATCCTTGCCACAGACAAGCGAACTCGTCCTCGCGGCCCGTCGTCGTCGTCGCCGTCGTGGCCGTTTTCCCAGGGAAACCCTCTCCCGCCTCCTTGCCATCTCGCTCTTTATCCCGGTCCCGTTGGATCCGCCTGCCGTGGCCGTGCGCATTCGTCGAGGACGACTCCACGTGCCGCCTCTCGATATGTCGCACCAGGCCCTCTTGCTCCGTAAATGCACAGCCGCAGTCGATCCAGCGGCATTGATAAGCCAACGTGAGGCTATCATCTACTGGTCTCGCGCAATCTGTAACGTGACGTATGCACGCGAAATGTAAACACGCGCAATTGGAGCAGAAATTACGCGCGCCCGAAGAATTACCACATGTATTCGGATCGTTGCGTTTAAGACGCGGCAAGTCTAATGACGTTAAAAATATTGGAAGCTTAGACAACATAAAGTCTAAAATTGGGACATAAGATGTCCCAATCTTTAAGATGATTCTCTTCAAGACGTTCCCAAGCAGAACAACAAGTCACGATAATGTTAAAATGATATTAAAATGAATTGGAAATGATTGAAAAATGACTTTTAATAATTATTTTGGAGTCATCTTTTAATATCATTTTGATATCATAATGATGTGTTATTCTGTTTGGTCTTACGCGTAGAATCATAATTAAGTTGTAATGGTATCATAGTACGTCATCACGACGTTATTTGTTAATTAAAAAAAAAACTTATGTAAGTGATAAATAAAGTGATGATGTTCTTATGATGTTATTGTGACTTATGTGTTCTACTTGAGGATGTTCGATTTTGAACTTTATCTGAGAAGTCATTAATTTTGCAAGGATGACGGAAATATTTGGAACATACACGGAAAGAACATTTGGTTAAAATATCTAAAAATTTAGATAGATATAAATCTGAAAATAGTTTCTTGAACCATCGAAATAATTATGTACGAAACTTGAACCTGATAAGCAACTATTCTAAACATAATTAGTTCGATTGTCCAACACAAAATTATTTTCACATCCATATTTTCTAAAAAAATTTTTAGAGTAAAATCTAATTCTAAAGAGTGTTAAAGAATGACAATTGAGCCAGTGTTTGAAAAGAACGATTCAATTGTCAATTTTTAAGAATGAGCTTTCACTCTTTCAAGTTGGATTCCATTCCAAAGATTTTAGAGAGTAGCTGAATTTTTAGATTCAGCAAACCATTCTTTCCGTATAAAAATAAGAATTTATATATCGATTTTTTCGTTTTAATGCCTCTTTATTAATTTATTAAAAATCACAAATAAATTCTGACGAAACGAGATCATGAGAGACTAGACTTTCTCTAAAGTAAATAAAGACAATGCACTGCGTACTTACCATAAGATTTATTATTTTTCTCAGTCTCAGCAACCTTCGATCCGGTGACCCGTCGATTATTCCCGAGCAGCAGACCCTCGTTCCGCGGCAGAATCACTTGATTGCCGAAATTGTCCATCGTGCCAACGAGCTCACCGTCGAGGTTGATCGTCGTCGATTGTTGCTGCGAAGAAACGAGATGTCCAACCGCGTAATACGGCGGATTAAAACTCTGGAATGGTTCCTGCTGTTCATCGCTCGCGAGACAAGTCGTCGATGATGACGATGGCGAGTCCACGTTGCTCAATAACGATGTCGGGTCACCCCTGATCAGACTGAGGTCAAACTCGTCGGCGATCGAGGGACTGTAGTTCTGAACCGTGACATCGTTTTGAATGCTCATCAACAGTGACACCATGTCCTCTTGGCAGTCGGGATAATCCTGATAATCGCCCTGCGACTCTGCTCCGTATTCCGGAAAAATCGTGTTGTTGAAGGTGCGCGAGAAGGAGAAGGCCGAGTCCATCGATGGTAACTTCCGGCAGTTTGATGACTTATCCTCACCATGATCTGTTGTCGTCGTCATCGTTGTCGTCGTCGCCGCCGTCGTCGTCGTCGTCGTCGCTGTCACCGCGTTGCTCCAAGTCGGCGTGATCGCCTCACTGCAGGTGCTACCAGCCGGCGATCCACCGCCGTTGGAGGGATACTGAAAGACAACGGGTACCTGGTCCCAGTCGAGATAATCCCGTGGATCCGTGCCGATTTCCAGCGGGGAGAAGAGTACGCTGTTGTCTGTCATTTGCGAGGTCGTCCAACAGTACGGTTGGACGACGTCAACGTCTATGCCGGTCATCGCCATGGACATCAGATCGGGCAGGGAACCGTCGTCGACGAAATCGTCTTGCTCTAGAACGGGATGTCGCACGTCGTCCTCCTCGCTCCGCTCGCCGTGATAATCCTCGAGGTGCATCTCCTCCGCCTCCTCCTCCTCTTCCTCCGTCGTCGTCGTCGTCGTCGTCGTCCTCGTCGATCCGAGCTCGTCGCCACCGGCAGCCTGCCGTCAATCATAGCGATATGTGGCGTTAGTGAATTGCAGCACGCTCGATGGAATTGCGAAACCGCCGGATTTTGTAACGTCGTCCGACGCACGGCGTGGATTAAGAAAGTCACGAGAACCGCCTTTTCAACGCCTTATCCGACACCGTGCACTTTGCGCCCGACTATTATCACGGGGCTCGTCACCGCGTAAAATGCAAGATAACGCGGCCTGAGTCTCCGAGAACATCGACGATGATAATGGAGCAAATTTACTACAATACTCGCGACGCTGGCGAATTGTCGAACCGAGTTTCTACATCGGCGTTTCCCATTATTCAGTTGTCCTCTTGTGAAGATTCACTTGGATCTTGCCAAAGATTCATCCGACACTCGCAAAGTCATGCGGCTCTTTCTGCGCGTCACAATCTAACTTGATAATTAATGCGTGCGTTTATGTAATTCCCGATAGACCCGTGATTTAATAGTGAGAAATTGATTAAAGCGGGAAACGTATATCCCGCTTTTGTTTATTGTTGTGATTTAATAGTGTGTCGAGTAATTAAACGTACTTAATAGAAATTGAATTTAATACTGGAGCGCGAGCGTGACATGGCAGACAGCGCACTGATTTATCATGTCAGAGATCCCGGGTTTGGTCCCATTTGAAGACGTGCTCAGATTCCCTCCCGGGTGTCCTCCAGGTGTCATGTCATCCTTGTTTGTTCAGTAAATAACAAGGATAGAGATGATATCTGGATGATACTCGGGTGAGAATCTGAACGTAGCCTAATAGGGATCAAAATATTTACGCTCATGTCTCCTCTTAAAAAAGTAACCTCCCGAGAGTATCTTTGCCCACAGAAACATCTCTCAAATAATTCGCTGGAAATCGGCATTAAAACTGTAAGTCCCATATGCTTGTGGCAATTGAATAATCAGCGTGCGCACCACAAGCATTTGAGAGAGGTGTAACACAGGCCAGAGGCCTAAGAAGAAGAAGAGAAAAAGAATTCAATACCGAAAGAATAATTATCCAATCAGCACAAACTAGAAGTGACATGACATCACATTTCTATAAATGTTACTTAAAAAAATATATTGTATATATAAAGAAAAAGCTGAGAAAAAACCTCTGTGTGCGCAGATAAAATCTATTTTTTTAGTAAGATTTTATTTTTACAAGTCTAGATCGACAACCTTACTTTAAGATGTCATAAGCCGTAAGAAATTGACCAATCACAGTCGATTATTTTTCTCATATTCGATTGTGATGGTCAATTTTCTTATAGCTTACAGATTATAACTTTTCTATAGAATTGAGAGAAGCTTCGAGTAAAATACTCGTATGTATTCGAATGTAATTATACCACAGTACATTATATCGCAGATCTAAAATCACGATTGCGATCGTCTCTATCAATACGAAAAATATCTCTCACGATCATGACCGAAAATGACTTATGTCCATTTTTTTTTTACCATTTTAAATTAATTTTGATCTCGATTTAATTTACTTTTTATCTTCTTGTAGTATATGCCGAGTACAGTCAACGTACGTTGATAATACTTTAGCTGATTCTTTAATTAATGATTCTTTAATTAATCAATTTGTAAAATTTTTTTTTCTGATTCGACAATCAAATGTTTCAAAATAGCATGTAGTGACTTTGGCGTACTACTAACTCTAAAATTAGAAACATAAGAAGCAAATTAAACAGAGAGATTAAAGTTACGTTAGTAGAAATGAGGCTTAATAGGCCTTACTCGATTTCGGTCAATCGCACAAGATAGAAATAACATCTCACCTGCCTGTCTCAATCGCGATCTCTAGAAAGTCAACCCTCTCCGAGGCGGACCACCCTCTAATCCGATGGGAAATATCATCAGAGGGAAATGAGGCGCGATCGTATAGAAGCACGACAACGAGACATTTTTCCTCCCATTAAAAAACGTGTTATAATCGCTGCCAAGTCTTAAGCACTATTTAATCCCACGCATTAAATCGCACGCGTTAAACTTCGCCGCGCGAACAGGAAGACGACCGATTGTGCCTCACTTTCCTCCGGGAGTCTACAGGAGTCGGAGATAGCGTTAAATTTTAAGAATAATGTCAGAGGAGCGGCTTACTTCGGTATCAACGTATCAACATGTACAAGATGATCGACGAGCCGCTTATCGCGCCGGTCTTTTCCGCTCGACAGCTCTCTTTTTCTCTCTCCCTCTCTCTCTCTCTCTCTCTCTCTCTCTCCTTCTCTCTTTCTCTCTCTCCCAATCTCCCTCCCTCTATATGTTTATCTGTCTTCCTCACGTGGCACGCGCTCGATAACGATCGCAAGAAACAAGAACAACATCGGTTTCTTCTCGCGGAACTGATAAAGCGGGATATCAGGATGCCCTGGTACTTTCGCACCACCCGTTAACGCGTCTCGTTGAAGACTATCAACTTCGACGACAATTCTTTCCTTCGTCGGAGGAAATCTCTCTCGGAGAACCGAAAGAGGATCAAGGGATCTCCCACCCTCCACCTCCTCCTCCTCTTCCTCCTCCTCTAATGAAGTGCGTAGCCCTTCGAGATCGTGCTCCAGGCTCCTCTTCTTCGAAAACGGAGGACGGAAGGGCGCGAGAAGGGACCGTCGCGCCGCCCATTCGCGTGGCCGCGTGATGCTGTATCGCGTAGCCGACCTCCCTCCCGTGCCCTTTCGCGGTACACGGCCGCAACCGCCGCTACACTTGTCGCGGAGGTACGTGGCTTTCCCTCTTCGCGGGGACCCCCCGAGGGTGGCGACCGAACATCTGCCGAGGCGTAAATACGCGCGTTCGCCGACCTCGCAGCGACGATCCTTCCACGCGCGAATCATTCATGATTTCGCTCCTGTGACTAGAGATGTGCGATTTATATCGTAATTGCGAGCTTCCTCAAGAATCCATATTGCGCGATTTTTATCTTATATATTTTAAATATTAAAGTATTATGTATTTTTTTTCTAATTTAATCAATATAAAGATTAAGACTTTAAATCCAATCATATTCAATATAAAGACTCTTGATGTCAAATTAATAATATAACAGAAAAGGGCATGTAAGAGTCGGTTATAAATTTATTTTTTTATACTTTAAATATTGTATTTCTCGTCTTTGGTTAAACTACGTGATAATTCATTTAATGGATAAATAAAAGAGTAAAAGAATAAGGGAGTAAAAGAGTAAGAGAATGAGCATTGAAGTTTATTAACAGATGGAACTCAGCTTAAATTATGGATAAACATGTATAAATGTTTATTCGCAACATGAAAAAATGATATACATTTATTCCGTATCTCAAATAGAAGCTTGGGTATACATTCATAATTTTAAGTTCATTTTCTTAATTCTACATAGAACGAATGGTTTTGCTGAAGTGTCTAAAAATTTAATTCGATACAGATCTGATAATAATTTGGTTCTTTATTATGTCATACTAAATGTCTAATATATTTTACGAAAACAAAAATGCGTATTAATATGCAGAATAAAATTATTGCTTTTCACAACTGATTATTGTTAGCATTTTTGGCGATTTATTGAATTAGAATTCGGAATAGAATTCTATTTCATATTTATTTGTGATTTTACGCGTTGTTTAACGTGAAGATGGCCATTGCCTATTGTTATCTCTCACCGTTACAGTCATATCTATCGCCTGCTCTAATTTTTTATTTTTTAACATGTATTACTAACTATCAACCACTTACAATGATTTCTTTTATTTTGATGTTTATCGTCTATCATTTTATATCTTATATATTAGATTTATATTGGATAGTGGCGCTTTGGGCGATAGTCTCACTATTCTTTATTTATATTGTTATGTAATGTATTGAGTGGAAACAAAAATTCGTAGTGCTACGAACTTTAAATTCAAGCAGCTGTAACTTTGTTAAAAATAAACGAAATATAAATTTGAAAAAAAGGGTTGTAAAATTTAACGTTGCTACTTTCATTATGTCTTTTAAGTTCCTGTAAATTTAGTAATTTTTATTTATAGAAAATTGAACAAAATCCATGTCCAGTGCATCCAATATGATTTTAAATTAATATATATATCTTTGCTTAAAGTTAACGATTATTTAACAAGTAATTAAACAATGATTTTTTGTCATTTTAAATATTGAAATCAGAGAAATAAAATTATATAACTTAAAATGATGTAAAGTTGTGAAAAATATTTGTCATAATTTATAAACAATATTTCACAACTTTTGACACGTTATTGAAAAAAATATTTGAGTTTACTGAACCTGCGAACATCAATTATGATAAAATTAAAATAAACGATCGACACTAATTTATTTTCGACCATGCGTTGCTAGTGTTAAATTGATACACATGATTCATCGCGTCGAAAATTATTTGAAAAAGTATCTAAGACAGCTCGTGAGAGGGAAATGGAGGAGGAGAACACAACAGAAGAAGACAAGAAGCAAAATGGAAATGAAGAGAAAGAATGGAAGAGGGAGAAGCGCGCTCGAGATGATCTTTCGTCGCTCGAGCCCCTAAGAATCGGGTGCGGGGCAAAAAAATGTAAGACCAGCTGCCACACACGCGTCACTTATTAACAACATGCTTCCATGGGCTCGCCACATGAGGATAAGTCGTTCACTCCTCGCTCTGCTATCTTACAGCTAGACCACCCTTGTTCGCTATTTTCTCACCTCGTCGCGATCGTCTCGATTCTTTACGATTTTTGCCAGAAGGACATCACGCCTCGAAGAAAGACTAAAAATTGTCCGAGATCGTCCTGTCGTTTCTTCCTTACGTTACAATCTAAAATGTTGATCCTGTTCTTAAGAAAATATCTCCGAGAAGCCGCGTTTTTATGACATACGGGGTGGTGACCTCTTAATATTTAGCAGTCGATGACACTCGAGCTAATTGTAAGTGTGAAATTTTGTAACCTTTGCTGTAAGTTTAAAACATCCGCACAAATTACTGTAAATATCCTACATTGTTAAATTTATAATGTCAAATTATAATTATACCCAAATTGAGTTATTTTTAATCATTTCATTAGGTCGTCTAATCAATATGTCATTAATTTAACTAAAATAATAGAGTTAAATTTAACTCAAAAAACTATATTAAATTTAATTTATTTATATTTACAAACAATAAATGTAAACTTTAAATTCGACGTTGTTTACTTTGAAACTAACCACAGAAATGGATTGGTTTACATTTTAATAGGTACATTTCACATGGAAGTTAAAAATAACAAAACATTGTTTTTTTAACTCAAAGGATTGAGTTTCCATTATGTTTTGATATCCAATAGTGTATATTTAACGAAAAAAAAAAAAAAAAAATTAAAATGAATTATTGAAAAAATAAACTAATAATTAAGCATAAAAACCATATTAAAAAATAATATTTATTTTCATAATTTTATTTATCATTTAGCTTTACTTTGGCTTTACCCTCTTTTCCAAAAAAATGTAACAAATTGATGGTGTTTTAAACTTATGGTCAAAGCTGTAATTTAATTGTAAGATCTTAAGAGGAAGAAATTTGATTTTGGTGTAGAACCAGATGGAACATCTTCGTTTTATACTTTTCATCAAATTTCACACTTCTCTTCTATGTTGTAATATGTTATTTGGTATCTCTATTTTTCTTTCCATATGTGTGTGGTACTCGTGGACGGAATCTTTGGAACTCCGTCCATCTCAGCACTTCTCCCTCACGCGGAAAATTATGAGCTCGCGATGCATTATCGGAGTATGCGTCCATACATGCACGTCCTGGTGCATCTCTCTGGACGAGTTGGTATACGTCGTATTACGGGTAGATAAGTGATAGAGTGGCACATGTGGTCTGCCAGCCCTCTGTGCTTACATTACATGCACACTACGACCGTTCGCAGTCCTGGCTTTTTTGCTTAGGCACCTGTCAGCTTTGCTCGTACCATAGTCGCCGCATGTGCGTACGCGGCTCTGAAAGAGAGAGAGAGAGAG